>NW_027008458.1:60000-97187 GCF_036934945.1 Oncorhynchus masou masou | reverse complement strand
TCATTGTGGAGCTAGAGGAGTTTGAGCCCTGTATATGTTCATATATAAGATGAGAGCACCCCTCCTCCAGCTAGGATGGAGTCCGTCACTCCTCAACAGGCCAGGCTTGGTCCTCTTTGTGGGTGAGTCCCAGAAAGAGGACCAATTATCTACAAATTCTATCTTTTGGAGGGGCAGAAAACAGTTTTCAACCAGCGATTGAGTTGTGAGACTCTGCTGTAGAGCTCATCACTCCCCCTAACTGGGAGGGGCCAGAGACAATTACTCGATGCCGACACATCTTTCTAGCTGATTTACACGCTGAAGCTCCCAGTCTGTTATTCGAACTCAATCAGCATGACAGAGTGATCTCTAGCCTTGTCCTCGTTAACACTCACCCGTGTTAACGAGAGAATCACTGACATGATGTCAGCTGGTCATTTTGTGGCAGGACTGAAATGTAGTGGGAATGTTTTTTGGGTAGTCAGTTCATTTGCTTGGCAAAGAGGGACTTTGCAATTAATTGCAATTCATCTGATCACTCTTCATAACATTCTGGAGAATATGCAAATTGCCATCATTCAAACTGAGGCAACAGACTTTGTGAAAATTAATATTTGTGTCATTCTCAAAACTTTTGGCCACGACTGTATCCAGACATTTCGCTACCTTTTCAATACAAAAAATAAAAACTGTTCATAGTAGAATTTTTGTTTAGTTCTGTGCCTCTGTCAAATGTGTCTCATGTGATCGAGAGGATCAAGTCAGCCCATCAGTACAGCCACTTTGTAGCACCAAGAGCAAAGAGTCAGCTCCACTTCCTGATTCATTACTTGAGCTGTCTGTCTGCATTGTTAGCCTCCCACTTATCATGCTGCACAATTGGGTTGTGGTCGGGTGATTGTGGAGGCCAGGTCATGTGATGCAGCACTCAATCACTCTCCTTCTTGGCCAAATAGCCTGGAGATGTGTTGGGTCAACGTCCTGTTGAAAAACAAATGATAGTTCCACTAAGCCCAAACCAGATGGGATGGCGTATCACTGCAGAATGCTGTGGTAGCCATGATGGTAGCCATGCTGGTTAAGTGTGCCTTGAATTCTAAATAAATCACAGACTGTGTCACCAACAAAGCACCATCACACCTCCTCCTCCTCCATGCTTCACAGTGGGAACCACACATGTAGAGATCATCCGTTCACCTACTCTGCATCTCACAAGGACACGGCGGTTGGAACCAAAATATACAATTTAGACACGTCAGACCAAAGTACAGATTTCCACCAGTCTAATGTCCGTTTCTCGTGTTTCTTGGCCCAAGCAAGTCACTTCTTATTATTGGGGTCCTTTAGTAGTGGTTTATTTGCAGCAATTCAACCATGAAGGCCTGATTCACACAGTCTCCTCTGAACAGTTGATGTTGAGATGTGTCTGTTACTTGAACTCTGTGAAGCATTTATTTGGGCTGCAATCTGAGGCTGGTAACTCTAATGAACTTATCGTCTGCAGCAGAGGTAACTCTGGGTCTTCCTTTCCTGTGGCGTTCCTCATAAGAGCCAGTTTCATTACAGTAATGATGGACTGTCATTTCTCTTTGCTTATTTGAGCTGTTCTTGCCATAATATGGACTTGGTCTTTTACCAATTAGGGCTATCTTCTGTATACCACCCCTACCTTGTCACAACACAACTGATTGGCTCAAATGCATTAAGAAGGAAAGGAATTCCACAAATTCACTTTTACCAAGGCACACCTGTTAATTGAAATGCATTCCAGGTGACTACCTCATGAAGCTGGTTGAGAGAATGCCAAGAGTGTGCAAAGCGTGGCTACTTTGTAGAATATCCACTTTGTTTGGTTACTACATGTTTATTCCATATGTGTTATTTCATAGTTTTGATGTCTACACTGGTTCCCAGCCCAAAATAATTTATTTGGTTTAATAGCAGTGTACCTCTCAATGAACCAACCCAAGGTGTGCAGATCCCTCCCTCCTCTCCTCCTCTCCTCTCCTCTCCCTCTCTCCTCTCCTCTCCTCTCCTCTCCTCTCCTCTCCTCCTCCTCTCTCCTCTCCTCTCCTCCCTCTCCCTCTCCTCTCCCTCTCCTCTCCCCTCCTCTCCTCTCCCCCTCCCCTCCTCTCCCTCTCCTCTCCCTCTCCTCTCCTCTCCCTCCTCTCCCCTCTCTCCCTCTCCTCTCCTCTCCTCTCCTCTCTCCTCTCCCTCTCCTCTCTCCTCTCCTCTCCTCTCTCTCCTCCACAGTGTCCATTATCTCCTGTCTTCATGTTGTTCCTGTTCCTCTCTGAGCTGAAGGGATTCATAGCCACTGAAATGTAAGTACGTACACACGCCTCCTCTACCTCCACTGACACATTAAATACTAAAAGTACCCGATGAGCACATGATTTCCTGGTTTAAAACCCAGAGACTTTCAGTGGAAGTTAATAAAACTCTCTATTGTTCTGGCTCTTGGTCTTCTTCATCTGGGGTTTTCCCTAAAACACACCCCCCCCACATCCAGAGGTATGAACAGACATCATTCATAGCCAATCAACTGTGAGTACAGCACAGCACAGCATCTCCTGTCTTAACCACAGGTCTGGGGTCAGGTTACCTTCACTCCGTGTCGTCTGAGATATCTCCAACCTGTTGATGTGATGGTGGAGTTGCACTCGTCCATCCCTTAACTAGTACGGTGACGATAACGTAATGTCTACTGATCTGGAGTCAGATACAGTAGCGACTTACAAATTAGCTTATCTACAAATTGGTGAATTCACCTTCTGACATCCAGTGAATGTTTCTTAGTGCATCTAAATCATTTAAGGGGGGGTGAGAAGTACTATCCTAGGTATTCCTATCCCTTAACTAGGGAGTTTGTTCCAATGGTACTCAATGTCCTGATCTGGAGTCAGATACACTATAACTATGTGGGTACTCAATGTCCTATCCCTATCAACCCTTCGCCTATCCCTAACCATGTGGGTACCCACCTATATGTGGGCACTCACCCATCCCTTAACTATGGGTACTCACCTAACTATGGGTACCCTTAACTATGTAAGTACTCACCTTATATGTGGTACCCTTAACTATGGGTACTCACCTATCCCTTAACTATGTAAGTACTCACCTATCTCTAACTATGGGTACTCACCTATCCCTTAACTATGTGGGTACTCACCTATCCCTTAACTATGTAAGTACTCACCTATCCCTTAACTATGTGGGTACTCACCTATCCCTTAACTATGTGGGTACTCACCTATCCCTTAACTATGTGGGTACTCACCTATCCCCTTAACTATGTAAGTACTCACCTATCCCTAACTATGTGGGTACTCACCTATCCCTTAACTATGTGGGCACACCTATCCCTTAACTATGTAAGTACCCACCTATCCCTTTAACTATGGGTACTCACCTATCCCTTAACTATGTGGGTACCACCTATCCCTTAACTATGTGGGTGTACTCACCTATCCCTTAACTATGTGGGTACTCACCTATCCCTTAACCGCGTGGGTACCTCACCTATCCCTTAACCATGGGTACTCACCATCCTTAACTATGTGGGTACTCACTCATCCCTTAACTATGTGGGTACTCACCTATCCCTTAACTAAGGGGTACTCACCCATCCCTTTAACTATGGGTACTCACCTATCCCTTAACTATGTGGGTACTCACCTATCCCTTAACTATGTAAGTACCCACCTATCCCTAACTATGGTACTCACCTATCCCTTAACTATGTGGGTACTCACCCTATCCCTTAACGATGTGGGTACCCACCTATCCCTTAACTATGTAAGTACTCACCTATCCCTTAACTATGTAAGCACTCACCTGTCCACTTAACTATGTGGGTACTCACCTATCCCTAACTATGCAAGTACTCACCATCTCCAACTATGTGGGCACCACCTATCCCTTGACTATGTGCGTACACACTATCCTCTTAACCATGTGGGTACCCACCTATCCCTTAATCCAGGCACCCACCTATCCCTTGATCCATAAGTACCCACCTATCCCTTAACTAGTACGTGGGACGATAACATAATACTTCCCTTAACTTAACACACTACAGATATAAGACTTTTACCATTTACAGTGTTGGTTGGGGACATCATTCATGCTGGACAGAGTGTTGCTTGGGACATCATCTGTGCTGGACAGATTGGTGTTGCTTAGGGACATTATCTATGCTGGACAGAGTTAGTGTTGGTTAGGGACATCATCTATGCTGGACAGAGTGTTACTTAGGGACATCATCTATGCTGGACAGATTAGTGTTGGTTAGGGACATTATCTTTGTGCTGGACAGAGTGTTGGTTAGGGACATCATCTATGCTGGACAGATTAGTGTTGGTTAGGACATTATCGGTGCTGGACAGAGTGCTGGTTAGGACATCATCTATGCTGGACAGATTAGTGTTGGTTAGGGATTATCTATGCTGGACAGAGTGCTGGCTAGGGACATCATTCATGCTAGACAGAGGTTGGTTAGGGGCATCATCTATGCTCTCCACTCCTCTGGGCTCCACACATGAAATGTTCAAAATGCCCAAAATCTATTTCCTGTTCTGTTGAAGACGCAATAAAGACAGAAGCGTAATAAAAGAGTGATCATGAATGAGGATGTCCTGTGTTCATTATGATGCTTCGCGACGCGGCTGGTGTAGTTACCAACATGGAGACGTCTTCCTGACGGGATATCACGCTGTGTGCATCAGGCAGCTTGAGATTGGGGAGGAAGGGAGGACAGCTTCTCTGCTGGGTGTGATGTGGACAGAACAGCTTCTTTACGCTGTGGAGAGGTGGGGCAGGGGGAGGGAGGAGAGAAAGGGGAATTAGATTACAAAGATGAACCAATGTACTTTTTCTCACAATTAGCAGGAAGAAGAACATTGTGTACATTGTGACAGCTGGGGGTGAATCAGAGCATTGTGGCAGCTGGGGGTGAATCAGAACATTGTGGGTACATTGTGACAGCTGGGGTGAATCAGAGCATTGTGGCAGCTGGGGGTGAATCAGAGCATTGTGGGTACATTGTGACAGCTGGGGTGAATCAGAACATTGTGGGTACATTGTGACAGCTGGGGGTGAATCAGAGCATTGTGGGTACATTGTGACAGCTGGGGGTAAATCAGAACATTGTGGGTACATTGTGACAGCTGGGGGTGAATCAGAACATTGTGGGTACATTGTGACAGCTGGGGGTAAATCAGAACATTGTGGGTACATTGTGACAGCTGGGGGTGAATCAGAACATTGTGGGTACATTGTGACAGCTGGGGTAAATCAGAACATTGTGGGTACATTGTGACAGCTGGGGTGAATCAGAGCATTGTGGGTACATTGTGACAGCTGGGGGGTGAATCAGAGCATTGTGGCAGCTGGGGGTAAATCAGAACATTGTGGGTACATTGTGACAGCTGGGGGTGAATCAGAACATTGTGGGTACATTGTGACAGCTGAGGTAAATCAGAACATTGTGGGTACATTGTGACAGCTGGGGGTGAATCAGAACATTGTGGGTACATTGTGACAGCTGGGGTAAATCAGAACATTGTGGGTACATTGTGACAGCTGGGGGTGAATCAGAGCATTGTGGGTACATTGTGACAGCTGAGGTGAATCAGAGCATTGTGGCAGCTGGGGGTGAATCAGAACATTGTGGGTACATTGTGGCAGCTGGGGTGAATCAGAGCATTGTGGGTACATTGTGACAGCTGGGGTGAATCAGGAGATTGTGGGTACATTGTGACAGCTGGGGTGAATCAGAGCATTGTGGGTACATTGTGACAGCTGGGGGTGAATCAGAGCATTGTAGGTACATTGTGACAGCTGGGGGTGAATCAGAGCATTGTGGGTACATTGTGACAGCTGGGGGTGAATCAGAACATTGTGACAGCTGGGGGTGAATCAGAACATTGTGACAGCTGGGCGTGAATCAGAGCATTGTGGGTACATGGGGACAGCTGGGGGTGAATCAGAGCATTGTGGGTACATTGTGACAGCTGGGGGTGAATCAGGACATTGAAAGTGATCTAAACTAATGAAGATGGTTTATCTCTCCCACTTAGTGTGTTCCTTGAAAGATGCTCCATGTTCTATACCTTGAATGCTTATATACCGAGCATTCAGGACGGTATTCAGGCCACTGGACCTTTTCCACATTTTGTTACTTTTCAACCTTATTCTGAAATTGATTTTAAAAGATTATTATCTTCAATCTACACCTAATACCCCATAATGACAAAGCAAAAACAGGTTTGTAGACAGTTTTGTTGCAAAAATATCACATTTCCATAAGTATTCAGACCCTTTACTCAGTACTTTGTTGATGCACCTTTGGCAGCGATTACAGCCTTGAGTCTTCTTGGGTATGACACTACAAGCTTGGCACACCTGTATTTGGGGAGTTTCTCCCATTCTTCTTCTCTGCAGATACTCTCAAGCTCTGTCAGATTGGATGGGAAGTGTCACAGCCATTTTCAGGTCTCTCCAGAGATGTTCAAGTCCAGGCTCAGGCTGAACCACTCAAGGACATTCAGAGACGTGTCCCAAAGCCACTCCTGCGTTGTCTTGGCTGTGTGCCCAGGGTCATTGTCCTGTTGGAAGGTGAACCTTCACTCCAGTCTGAGGTCCTGAGCGCTCTGGAGCAGGTTTTCATCAAGGATCTCTCTATACTTTGCTCTGTTCATCTTTCCCTCGATCCTGACTAGTCTCCCAGTCCATGCCGCTGAAAAACATTTCCACAGCATGATGCTGCCGCCACCATGCTTCACCGTCGGGATTTTGCAAGGTTTCCTCCAGACATGATGCTTGGCATTCAGGCCAAAGAGTTCAATCTTGGTTTCATCAGACCAGAGAATCTTGTTTCTCATGGTCTGAGAAGTCCTTTAGGTGCCTTTTTGGCAAACTCCAAGTGGGCTGTCATGTGACTTACTGTTACAGGAATTAAATTGCTCTATGTTTTAATACCCAATTAAAATGAAACACTCTGTCATTTCATAAGGATTTGTATGACCCTTATTCTATAATAATGGACAGAGGCCAGTCTTAAAGTCAATCAGCAGAGTTTATTCACAAGAGTACTGGACACGATACAGGTTACCACAGGTTAGAAACTGAACATGACATCATTAGTTCCAGTACCAACCCGTCTCTTCTCCCACCCTGGTACAAAGGCAGTATCTCAAGCCTTCCCACATCGTCTCGCTACCAATTTAATATAATTTATGGCCGAGGCAAGGTCTTCTTGTGTCGATAAGCATTCTAGCCAGTCTGAAGATATCGTTCATTCATTTCTACCAAGGAACAGACAGTCATTGTTCTAACACTTGATTATATTTACACACATTATATTCAGTACTAGGATTAAAAAGACAATTCATACATCTATACAGTAACATAATAGTATTCTGATTAGTACATATACAGTATTCTGATTAGTACATATACAGTAACATAATAGTATTCTGATTAGTACATATACAGTATTCTGATTAGTACATATACAGTAACATTATAGTATTCTGATGACCCTGATAAGAACAGTGGTGGGAAGATTGATGTGAGTTTGAACATCAGTTTGCCAAACTTACACTGTGATTGTGAGTATATTATACATTCATACATATCCACTGTTATGTACTGTATTACTGTCTGAATGTACTACCTTCATATAGGTCATTATTAATACATTCATACATATCCACTGTTATGTACTGTATTACTGTCTGAATGTACTACCTTCATATAGGTCATTATTAATACATTCATACATATCCACTGTTATGTACTGTATTACTGTCTGAATGTACTACCTTCATATAGGTCATTAATACATTCATACATATCAACTGTTATGTACTGTATTACTGTCTGAATGTACTACCTTCATATAGGTCATTATTAATACATTCATACATATCCACTGTTATGTACTGTATTACTGTCTGAATGTACTACCTTCATATAGGTCATTATTAATACATACGTACATATCCACTGTTATGTACTGTATTACTGTCTGAATGTACTAACTTATACACAATGTACATCTTTATTATATTTTGCCAATATGGTCTGCCCAGAAGACCAGCATCCCGGAGTCACCTCTTCACCGTTGAGGTTGACACTGGTGTTTTGCGGGTACTATTTAATGAAGCTGCCCACAGGAAGTCCAGGACCCAGTTGGGCGGGGTTCAGACCCAGTTGGGCGGGGTTCAGACCCAGTTGGGCGGGGTTCAGACCCAGTTGGGCGGGGTTCAGACCCAGTTGGGCGGGGTTCAGACCCAGGGCCCGGGGAAGTGATGATGGCGATTGCATTGTCTGTGGATTGGTGCAAATTGTATGATAGTCAAAAACTGGATGGTAATAACAGATGATTATCAATGTGATAGATATACACACACTACAGTTAAAAAGTTTGGGGCCTCATCGAAATTTCCTTGTTTTTGAAAGAAAAGCTAATTTGTTTTGTCCATTAATATAACCGGTAGGAAGGTAGGAAACAACACTTCCTTCGCCGATCCTGCGTGCTCAGCCCCATCCATCCTCAACACTGGGGCCCCACAGGGTGCGTTCTGAGCCCTCTCCTGTACTCCCTGTTCACCCATGACTGCATGGCCACGCACGCCTCCAACAGAATCATCAAGTTTGCTGACGTCACTACAGTGGTAGGCTTGATTATCAACGATGACGTGACAGCCTACAGGGTGGAGGTGAGGGCCCTGGTGTAGTGTTGCCAGGAAAATAACCTCTCCTTCAATGTCAACAAAACGAAAGAGCTGATCGTGGACTTTTGGAAACGGCAGAGGGGAAACCCTCTTATTCAACCGGACAGTAGTGGAGAAGGTGAAAAGTTTCAAGTTCCTCGTTGAACACATCACAGACATACTGAAATGGTCTGCCCACACAGACAGCGTGGTGAAGAAGGTGGAACAGCGCCTCTTCAACCTCAGGAGGCTGAAGAAATTTGGCTTGTCACCTAAAACCCTCACAAACTTTTACAGATGCACCATTGAGAGCATCCTGGCGGGCTGTAACACCGCCTGGTACGGCAACTGCACTGCCTGCAACCGTAAGGCTCTCCAGAGGGTAGTGAGGTCTGCACAACGCATCACCGGGGGCAAACTACCTGCCCTCCAGGACAACTTCACCACCCGATGTCACAGGAAGGCCAAAAAGATCATCAAGGACATCAACCACTTGAGCCACGGCTTGTTCACCCTGCTATCATCCAGAAGGTGAGGTCAGGTACAGGTGCATCAAAGCTGGGACCGAGAGACTGAAAAACAGCTTCTATCTCATCACTGTTAAATGGCCATCACTAGCCGGCGACCACACTGTCACCCTGCACCTGAAAGGCTGGAATCACTGGTCACTTGAATAATGTTTACATACTGCTTTACTCTTCTCATATTTATAAACTGTATTCTATTCTACTGTATCTTAGTCAATGCCACTCAAACATTGCTCGTCCTAATATTTACAGTGAGGGGAAAAAGTATTTGATCCCCCGCTGATTTTGTACGTTTGCCCACTGACAAAGAAATGATCAGTCTATAATTTAAATGGTAGGTTTATTTGAACAGTGAGAGACAGAATAACAACAACAAAAACATCCAGAAAAACGCATGTCAAAAATGTTATAAATTGATTTGCATTATAATGATTTAGGACTAATATATGTTCGACAAAGCAGGTGTCCACATAGTGTAATTGGTCTTCCCTACATTCCAAAATTAAACACATTCTATTAATCTCCTTTGAGTGTGGAATGTTATCATTATACATACAGGATAGTTACATTACGCGGCACTACAAACCTTCTATCCATGAGTCTGGGAGAGAACGTAGAGCCCTAGGTCATAGGTCATGCTGTTGGTTCATTGGTGGTGCAGGGCGGCTTTCAATTATAGCGAGTTTGTATATTATTTTCAATAGTGATTTATATTTTCATAATGCCTTCTATTCTTTGTTCCTTTCTCCAGGAGCTGCCAACAGTTTAGTGAATATGTTTTATTTTTCTTGTTACTGTCGATGTTGCCAAACAGATTTCACTTGCATTCCAAAATGAAGCACTGGTTAGTTGGAGGAACAAGGTTGGAGAGCCCATCTGTAGGGGGTAGACTGATCTGTAGGGGGTAGACTGCTCTGTGAGGGGTAGACTGATCTGTAGGGGGTAGACTGATCTGTAGGGAGTAGACTGCTCTGTGGGGGGTAGACTGCTCTGTGGGGGTAGACTGCTCTGTGGGGAGTAGACTGCTCTGTAGGGAGTAGACTGCTCTGTGGGGGGTAGACTGCTATGGTAATGAGTCAGTCCTGCTCTGGTCTAAAGTAGGGATGTAGGGAATAGGGCTCTGATCTAAAGTAGTGCTCTATATAGGGAATAGGGCCCTGGTCTAAAGTAGTGTACTATGGAGGGAATAGGGCTCCATTTGGGATGCAGATTGTTATTCTCAGGTAATGACTACTGTCTGAGTAACAACCAGGTAAATCATCAAAGTAAATTGGTAACAGAAACGACTGTGATGTCCAGCTGAAGCCTCATGCTGTGTGAACAATATACACTCAACACTTTAGGCCACAACTAAACACTGTCCCTAATGTCAAAATCAAATTAGATTTGTTACATGCTTCATAAACAACAGGAATAAATGTGAAATGCTTTCTCACAGTCCCGACAACGCAGAGAGAAACAACATTAATAATATTAAATCGATGAGTAACGACGGCTCTAATCTCTCAGTATTACATATACTCTTCTTCTTCGGTTATGTTGTATCTTCCATCCCCTCCTCCCTCACAGATACTAAAACAAGCCAAGATCTTTGACTTCATGGAATAACACATGATGAATATAATCCTCCTCATCGTGTTTCTCTGAGGGGGTCTGTACCTGCCTTACATAGAAGAGAAAGAGACCAAGAAGAGAATCGGGGCATGACATCACACTGTTCAGTATTCAACCTCTATTTTGGGACGTTGTGAAATATTAAGACTGATATAGAAGTTATTCTCCAGCCTTCTAGATGTCTCTCTATAAATTACAGCATTCTCTACTTCCTTAAATGAGCATCTGACTTTTCTCCTTTACCAACATATGAAGAGAAATCTGAATGACCTCATTCTCTCGACCCTATTTTAAATATCTATTTAGAAATCTGAAATGGAGAGAGTTGACTTTTGTCTCGGCCTCTTAGCTTACGAACACGCATCTATATCCATACTGCATTTTGATCCGGGTTGTATTTTTAGGAGCAGCAGATGGTTTCAAACTTATCGTCTGAGATACCTAAAGTTGAAGGTCGCTCTGGATAGACACCAGACCCCCTCTCTCTTCTGTATCCATCACCCCATAGAGGGGTCCTTAAATTGGATCCTGTCTGCCTATGTGCCAGGAGAGATCAAGACTGAGAGAAAGCGAGAGAGTGTTACTATGTACTGTGACTAGGCAGGTACCCAACAGAAATTATCTGACCACCGTTGTTCTCTCTCTCTCTCTCTCCCCAGTGGTGGGTCTTGATATCCAGGATGAGGTAGGTCATCATGAGGTGGGGCACATAGACAACTCCATGAAGGTTCCTCTCAACCATGGATATGGTTGTCGCTTCGAGGGAGAGTTCACTATTAACAAAGTAAGGAGACACTGCTGACCCCCACTACACAGACCTCCGACAGAGATGGTTCTTAAAAAAACTATGCAGTTATTAGTTTTTTTGTGGTATTATTTCTTACATTGTTAGCCCAGAAAACCTCGAGTCTTATAACATACAGCAGTGAAGAATTATTATAAAAGAGATGTCAACCCCCCCTCCCCAAACAGATCCCTCGTCGGCCCAGAAAGAATTTCACTGGACTCTATGTAAACTGGAAACCATACATCCTGAGGTGGCATTTATTGTAGCTGGGGATTTTAACAAAGCCAAGAATTTAGGAAGTCTGGTTCTATCAGCATATCGAACGCACAACGAGCTTTCTGGATCATTGCTACTCGAACTTCATCCAAAGCCCTTCGGGCAAATCTGACCACGACTCCATTTTGCTCCCAGCCTATAGACAGACAGAAACTAAAACAGGAAACACCCGTGCTCAGGTCAACACAACGCTGGTCTGACCAATCGGCTTCCACGCTTCAAGATTGCCTCAGTCACGTGGACTGGGATATGTTCCGGATAGCCTCAGACAATAACATTGATGTACACGCTGACTTGGTGAGCAAGTTTATTAGCAAGTGCATCGGAGATGTTGTACCCTCTGTGACCAATAAAAACTTCCCCAACCAGAAACCTTGGATTGATGGAGCATTCGCGTGAAACTGAAAGCGCGAACCCCACTTTTAATCAGGGCAAGGTGTCTGGTAACATGACCGAATAAAAACAGTGCAGCTATTCCCTCCACAAGGCAATCAAACAAGCTAAGCGTCAGTATAGAGACAAGGTAGAATCTCAATTCCACGGCTCAGACACAAGAGGTATGTGGCAGGGTCTACAGTCAATCACGGATTACAAAAAGAAAACCAGCCCCTAGACATCGACGTCTTACTCCCAGACAAATTAAACAACTTATTTGCTCACTTTGAGGACAATACAGTACCACTGACATGGCCTGCTACCAAAACCTGTGGGCTCTCCTTCTCCGTGGCCGACGTGAGTAAGACATTTAAACGTGTTAACCCTCGTAAGGCTGCAGGCCCAGACGGCATCCCCAGCCGCGTCCTCAGAGGATGCGCAGACCAGCTGGCTGGTGTGTTTGCGGACATATTCAATCAATCCCTATACCAGTCTGCTGTTCCCACATGCTTCAAGAGAGCCACCATTGTTCCTGTTCCCAAGAAAGCTAAGGTAACTGAGCTAAACGACTACCACTCACTTCTGTCATCATGAGATACTAGTCAAGGACCAGATCACCTCCACCCTACCTGATAGCCTGGACCCACTTCAGTTTGCTTACTGCCCCAACAGGTCCACAGACCTATCCCATCTGGACATGTCAGAATGCTGTTCTTTGACAACACAGGGTGCGGCATCGACTGGGTCCTGGAATTTCTGACAGGCCACCCCCAGGTAGTGAAGGTAGGAAACAACATCTCCACCACACTGATCCTCAACACTGGGGCCCCACAAGGGTGCGTTCTCAGCCCTCTCCTGTACTCCCTGTTCACCCATGACTGCGTGGCCATGCACCAACCTCAGGAAGCTGAAGAAACTTGGCTTGTCACCTGTCCTGTGTGTTTCTCCTGTCTCCTCTCCTGCATGTTTCCCCTGTCTCCTCTCCTGTCTCCTCTCCTGTCTCCTCTCCTGTCTCCTCTCCTGTCTCCTCTCCCGCGTGTTTCTCCTGTCTCCTCTCCTGTCTCCTCTCCTGCGTGTTTCTCCTGTCTCCTCTCCTGTCTCCTCTCCTGTCTCCTCTCCTGAGTGTTTCTCCTGTCTCCTCTCCTGTCTCCTCTCCTGTCTCCTCTCCTGTCTCCTCTCCTGTGTGTTTCTCCTGTCTCCTCTCCTGCGTGTTTCCCTGTCTCCCCTCTCCTGTCTCCTCTCCTGTCTCCTCTCTGGTCTCCTCTCCTGTCTCCTCTCCTGTCTCCTCTCTGTCTCCTCTCCTGTCTTCTCTCCTGTCTCCTCTCCTGTCTCCTCTCCTGTCTCCTCTCCTGTCTCCTCTCCTGAGTGTTTCTCCTGTCTCCTCTCCTGTCTCCTCTCCTGTCTCCTCTCCTGTCTTCTCTCCTGTCTCCTCTCTGGTGTCTTCTCCTGTCTCCTCTCCTGTCTCCTCTCCTGTCTCCTCTCCTGCGTGTTTCCCCTGTCTCCTCTCCTGTCTCCTCTCCTGTCTCCTCTCCTGTCTCCTCTCCTGTCTCCTCTCCTGCGTGTTTCCCCTGTCTCCTCTCCTGTCTCCTCTCCTGTCTCCTCTCCTGTCTCCTCTCCTGTCTCCTCTCTGGTTTCCTCTCCTGTCTCCTCTCCTGCCTCCTCTCCTGTCTCCTCTCCTGTCTCCTCTCCTGTCTCCTCTCTGGTCTCCTCTCCTGTCTCTTCTCCTGTCTCTTCTCCTGTCTCCTCTCCTGTGTGTTTTCCCCTGTCTCCTCTCCTGTCTCCTCTCTCCTCTCCTGTCTCCTCTCCTGTCTCCTCTCCTGTGTGTTTCCCCTGTCTCCTCTCCTGTCTCCTCTCTGGTCTCCTCTCCTGTCTCCTCTCCTGTCTCCTCTCCTGTGTGTTTCCCCTGTCTCCTCTCCTGTCTCCTCTCTGGTCTCCTCTCCTGTCTCCTCTCCTGTCTCCTCTCCTGTCTCCTCTCCTGTCTCCTCTCCTGTGTGTTTCCCCTGTCTCCTCTCCTGTCTCCTCTCTGGTCTCCTCTCCTGTCTCCTCTCTGGTCTCCTCTCTGGTCTCCTCTCCTGTCTCCTCTCCTGTCTCCTCTCCTGTCTCCTCTCCTGTCTCCTCTCTGGCCACCTCTCCTGTCTCCTCTCCTGTCTCCTCTCCTGTGAGTTTCCCCTGTCTCCTCTCCTGTCTCCTCTCTGGTCTCCTCTCCTGTCTCCCTCTCTGGTCTCCTCTCTGGTCTCCTCTCCTGTCTCCTCTCCTGTCTCCTCTCCTGTCTCCTCTCCTGTCTCCTCTCCTGTGTGTTTCCCCTGTCTCCTCTCCTGTCTCCTCTCCTGTCTCCTCTCCTGTCTCCTCTCCTGTCTCCTCTCCTGTGTGTTTCTCCTGTCTCCTCTCCTGTCTCCTCTCCTGTGTGTTTCTCCTGTCTCCTCTCCTGTCTCCTCTCCTGTCTCCTCTCCTGTCTCCTCTCCTGTGTGTTTCTCCTGTCTCCTCTCCTGTGTGTTTCTCCTGTCTCCTCTCCTGTCTCCTCTCCTGTCTCCTCTCCTGTGTGTTTCTCCTGTCTCCTCTCCTGTCTCTTCTCCTGTCTCCTCTCTCCTGTCTCCCTCTCCTGTCTCTTCTCCTGTCTCCTCTCCTGTCTCTCCTCTCCTGTCTCCTCTCCTGTCTCCTCTCCTGCGTGTTTCTCCTGTCTCCTCTCCTGTCTCCTCTCCTGTCTCCTCTCCTGTCTCCTCTCCTGTGTGTTTCTCCTGTCTCCTCTCCTGTCTCTTCTCCTGTCTCCTCTCCTGTCTCCTCTCCTGTCTCCTCTCCTGTCTCCTCTCCTGTCTCTTCTCCTGTCTCCTCTCCTGTCTCTCCTCTCCTGTCTCCTCTCCTGTCTCTTCTCCTGTCTCCTCTCCTGCGTGTTTCTCCTGTCTCCTCTCCTGTGTGTTTCTCCTGTCTCCTCTCCTGTCTCTTCTCCTGTCTCCTCTCCTGTCTCCTCTCCTGTCTCCTCTCCTGTCTCCTCTCCTGTCTCTTCTCCTGTCTCCTCTCCTGTCTCTCCTCTCCTGTCTGCTCTCCTGTCTCTTCTCCTGTCTCCTCTCCTGCGTGTTTCTCCTGTCTCCTCTCCTGTCTCCTCTCCTGTCTCCTCTCCTGTCTCCTCTCCTGTGTGTTTCTCCTGTCTCTTCTCCTGTCTCCTCTCCTGTCTCCTCTCCTGTCTCCTCTCCTGTCTCCTCTCCTGTGTGTTTCTCCTGTCTCCTCTCCTGTCTCCTCTCTGGTCTCCTCTCCTGTCTCCTCTCTGGTCTCCTCTCTGGTCTCCTCTCCTGTCTCCTCTCCTGTCTCCTCTCCTGTGTGTTTCCCCTGTCTCCTCTCTCCTGTCTCCCTCTCCTGTCTCCCTCTCCTGTCTCCTCTCCTGTGTGTTTCTCCTGTCTCCTCTCCTGTCTCCTCTCCTGTGTGTTTCTCCTGTCTCCTCTCCTGTCTCCTCTCCTGTCTCCTCTCCTGTCTCCTCTCCTGTGTGTTTCTCCTGTCTCCTCTCCTGTGTGTTTCTCCTGTCTCCTCTCCTGTCTCCTCTCCTGTCTCCTCTCCTGTCTCCTCTCCTGTGTGTTTCTCCCGTCTCCTCTCCTGTCTCTTCTCCTGTCTCCTCTCTCCTGTCTCCTCTACTGTCTCCTCTCCTGTCTCCTCTCCTGTCTCCTCTCCCGCGTGTTTCTCCTGTCTCCTCTCCTGTCTCCTCTCCTGCGTGTTTCTCCTGTCTCCTCTCCTGTCTCTTCTCCTGTCTCCTCTCCTGTCTCCTCTCCTGTCTCCTCTCCTGTCTCCTCTCCTGTCTCTTCTCCTGTCTCCTCTCCTGTCTCTCCTCTCCTGTCTCCTCTCCTGTCTCTTCTCCTGTCTCCTCTCCTGCGTGTTTCTCCTGTCTCCTCTCCTGTGTGTTTCTCCTGTCTCCTCTCCTGTCTCTTCTCCTGTCTCCTCTCCTGTCTCCTCTCCTGTCTCCTCTCCTGTCTCCTCTCCTGTCTCTTCTCCTGTCTCCTCTCCTGTCTCTCCTCTCCTGTCTCCTCTCCTGTCTCTTCTCCTGTCTCCTCTCCTGCGTGTTTCTCCTGTCTCCTCTCCTGTCTCCTCTCCTGTCTCCTCTCCTGTCTCCTCTCCTGTCTCCTCTCCTGTGTGTTTCTCCTGTCTCTTCTCCTGTCTCCTCTCCTGTCTCCTCTCCTGTCTCCTCTCCTGTCTCCTCTCCTGTGTGTTTCTCCTGTCTCCTCTCCTGTCTCTTCTCCTGTCTCCTCTCCTGTGTGTTTCTCCTGTCTCCTCTCCTGTCTCCTCTCCTGTCTCCTCTCCTGTCTCCTCTCTCCTCTCCTGTCTCCTCTCCTGTCTCTTCTCCTGTCTCCTCTCCTGTGTGTTTCTCCTGTCTCCTCTCCTGTCTCCTCTCCTGTCTCCTCTCCTGTCTCCTCTCCTGTCTCCTCTCCCTGTCTCCTCTCTCCTCTCCTGTCTCCTCTCCTGTCTCTTCTCCTGTCTCCTCTCCTGTGTGTTTCTCCTGTCTCCTCTCCTGTCTCCTCTCCTGTCTCCTCTCCTGTCTCCTCTCCTGTCTCCTCTCCTGCGTGTTTCTCCTGTCTCCTCTCCTGTCTCCTCTCCTGTCTCCTCTCCTGTCTCCTCTCCTGTCTCCTCTGGGATACGGTTTGACGTCAGCAGAGCTGGCGTCACAATCCAGTGGATTATTTTAACAGATGAACTTTCTACTGAACTGAATGATCTTCCAACTGGCTGTGCATCAGGACTCCTGGGTTATATAAAGTCTGTGTCCTACTCATCTCTGTATGGTTATATTGTTGTGCTCTCCCTCCAGGTACCAGGTAACTTCCACGTGTCGACTCACAGCCCAGCCCCAGAGCCCTGACATGACACACCTCATACACGAACTGGCCTTCGGGGAGAAACTACTGGTCACCATAGTTCTGTATAACATGTCTACATTGCCAAAGCAAGTGAAATAGATAACAAACAAAAGTGAAATAAACAATAAAAATGAGCAGTAAACATTACACTCACAGAAGTTCCAAAAGAACAGAGACATTTCAAATGTCATGAGGAGATTATGTTAATATTCAGTGTTGTAATGAAGTGCAAATAGTTAAAGTAAAGGGAAAATAAAAATAAATAAATATAGGTTGTGTTTACAATGTTGTTTGTTCTTCACTGGTTGCCCTTTTCTTGTGGCATCAGGTCACACATCTTGCTGCTGTCATGTAACACTGTGGTATTTCACCCAGTAGATATGGGAGTTTATCAAGATTGGGTTTGTTTTCAAATTCTTTGTGGATCTGTGTAATCTGAGGGAAACTTTGTCTCTCTAATATGGTCATACATTGGGCAGGAGGTTAGGAAGTGCAGCTCAGTTTCCACCTCATTTTGTGGGCAGTGAGCACATAGCCTGTCTTCTCTTGAGAGCCATGTCTGTCTTCGGCGGCATTTCTCAATAGCAAGGCTATGCTCACTGAGTCTGTACATAGTCTAAGCTTTCCTTAGGTTTGGGTCAGTCACAGTGGTCAGGTATTCTGCCACTGTGTCGTCTCTGTTTAGGGCCAAATAGCATTCTAGTTTGTTCTGTTTTTTTGTTAATTCTTTCCAATGTGTCAGGTAATTATCTTTTTGTTTTCTCATGATTTGGTTGGATGTAATTGTGCTGCTGTCATGGGGCTCTGTGGGGTGTGTTTGTGTTTGTGAACAGAGCCCCAAGACCAGCTTGCTTAGGGGACTCTTCTCCAGGTTCATCTCTCTGTAGGTGATGGCTTTGTAATGGAAGGTTTGGGAATCGCTTCCTTTTAGGTGGTTGTAGAATTTAACGTCTCTTTTCTGATCATTTTTGATCATTAGTGGGTATCGGCCTAATTCTGCTCTGCATGCATTATTTGGTGTTCTACGTTGTACACGGAAGATATTTTTGCAGAATTCTGCGTGCAGAGTCTCAATCTGGTGTTTGTCCCATTTTGTGAATTCTTGGTTGGTGAGCGGACCCCAGACCTCACAACCATAAAGGGCAATGGGCTCTATAGCTGATTCAAGTATTTTTAGCCAGATCCTCATCGGGATGTTGAGTTTTAGGTTCCTTTTGATGGCATAGAAGGTCCTTCTTGCTTTGTCTCTCAGATCGTTCACAGCTTTGTGGAAGATGTTCTCTGGCCAGTGGGGTTCCTGGTGTGGATGTGTTCATGCCATGCTCCTCTACGGTGGTGTGTGTGTGTGTGTGTGTGTGTGTGTGTGTGTGTGTGTGTGTGTGTGTGTGTGTGTGTGTGTGTGTGTGTGTGTGTGTGTGTGTGTGTGTGTGTGTGTGCGTGCGTGCGTGCGTGCGTGCGTGCGTGCGTGCGTGCGTGCGTGCGTGCGTGCGTGCGTGCGTGCGTGCGTGCGTGCTGCGTGCGTGCGTGCGTGCGTGCGTGTGCAACATCGAGCATGGAGAACAGCGACATTATCTAAGAGTTATCTGGACTTTTCAAGAGAGACTTAGTCAAAGACGACAACAGTTAAAAAACACATCAAAGATAAAAACACTTTATGCTAATAACATATTGTATCCAACCAGTAAACATGTCTCTCTCTGTCCCGCCCCTACAGGAGTACGTAACCAACCAGTAAACATGTCTCTCTCTGTCCCGCCCCTACAGGAGTACGTAACCAACCAGTAAACATGTCTCTCTCTGTCCCGCCCCTACAGGAGTACGTAACCAACCAGTAAACATGTCTCTCTGTCCCGCCCCTTCAGGAGTACGTAACCAACCAGTAAACATGTCTCTCTCTGTCCCGCCCCTACAGGAGTTCGTAACCAACCAGTAAACATGTCTCTCTCTCTGTCCCGCCCCTACAGGAGTACGTAACCAACCAGTAAACATGTCTCTCTCTGTCCCGCCCCTACAGGAGTACGTAACCAACCAGTAAACATGTCTCTCTCTGTCCCGCCCCTACAGGAGTACGTAACCAACCAGTAAACATGTCTCTCTGTCCCGCCCTACAGGAGTACGTAACCAACCAGTAAACATGTCTCTCTCTGTCCCGCCCCTACAGGAGTACGTAACCAACCAGTAAACATGTCTTCTCTCTGTCCCGCCCTACAGGAGTACGTAACCAACCAGTAAACATGTCTCTCTCTCTGTCCCGCCCTACAGGAGTACGTAACCAACCAGTAAACATGTCTCTCTGTCCCGCCCCTACAGGAGTACGTAACCAACCAGTAAACATGTCTCTCTCTCTGTCCCGCCCCTACAGGAGTACGTAACCAACCAGTAAACATGTCTCTCTCTGTCCCGCCCCTACAGGAGTACGTAACCAACCAGTAAACATGTCTCTCTCTGTCCCGCCCCTACAGGAGTACGTAACCAACCAGTAAACATGTCTCTCTCTGTCCCGCCCCTACAGGAGTACGTAACCAACCAGTAAACATCTCTCTCTCTGTCCCGCCCCTACAGGAGTACGTAACCAACCAGTAAACATGTCTCTCTCTGTCCCGCCCCTACAGGAGTACGTAACCAACCAGTAAACATGTCTCTCTCTGTCCCGCCCCTACAGGAGTACGTAACCAACCAGTAAACATGTCTCTCTCTCTGTCCCGCCCCTACAGGAGTACGTAACCAACCAGTAAACATGTTTCTCTCTGTCCCGCCCCTACAGGAGTACGTAACCAACCAGTAAACATGTCTCTCTCTGTCCCGCCCCTACAGGAGTACGTAACCAACCAGTAAACATGTCTCTCTCTGTCCCGCCCCTACAGGAGTACGTAACCAACCAGTAAACATGTCTCTCTCTCTGTCCCGCCCCTACAGGAGTACGTAACCAACCAGTAAACATGTCTCTCTCTCTGTCCCGCCCCTACAGGAGTACGTAACCAACCAGTAAACATGTCTCTCTCTGTCCCGCCCCTACAGGAGTACGTAACCAACCAGTAAACATGTCTCTCTCTCTGTCCCGCCCCTACAGGAGTACGTAACCAACCAGTAAACATGTCTCTCTCTCTGTCCCGCCCCTACAGGAGTACGTAACCAACCAGTAAACATGTCTCTCTGTCCCGCCCCTACAGGAGTACGTAACCAACCAGTAAACATGTCTTCTCTCTCTGTCCCGCCCCTACAGGAGTACGGTAACCAACCAGTAAACACGTCTCTCTCTGTCCCGCCCCTACAGGAGTACGTAACCAACCAGTAAACATGTCTCTCTCTCTGTCCCGCCCCTACAGGAGTACGTAGCCAACCAGTAAACATGTCTCTCTCTGTCCCGCCCCTACAGGAGTACGTAACCAACCAGTAAACATGTCTCTCTCTCTGTCCCGCCCCTACAGGAGTACGTAACCAACCAGTAAACATGTCTCTCTGTCCCGCCCCTACAGGAGTACGTAACCAACCAGTAAACATGTCTTCTCTCTGTCCCGCCCCTACAGGAGTACGTAACCAACCAGTAAACATGTCTCTCTGTCCCGCCCCTACAGGAGTACGTAACCAACCAGTAAACATGTCTTCTCTCTCTCTGTCCCGCCCCTACAGGAGTACGTAACCAACCAGTAAACATGTCTCTCTCTCTGTCCCGCCCCCTACAGGAGTACGTAACCAACCAGTAAACATGTCTCTCTCTGTCCCGCCCCTACAGGAGTACGTAACCAACCAGTAAACATGTCTCTCTCTCTGTCCCGCCCCTACAGGAGTACGTAACCAACCAGTAAACATGTCTTCTCTCTGTCCCGCCCCTACAGGAGTACGTAACCAACCAGTAAACATGTCTTCTCTCTCTGTCCCGCCCCTACAGGAGTACGTAACCAACCAGTAAACATGTCCCTCTCTGTCCCGCCCCTACAGGAGTACGTAACCAACCAGTAAACATGTCTCTCTCTGTCCCGCCCCTACAGGAGTACGTAACCAACCAGTAAACATGTCTCTCTCTGTCCCGCCCCTACAGGAGTACGTAACCAACCAGTAAACATGTCTTCTCTCTCTCTGTCCCGCCCCTACAGGAGTACGTAACCAACCAGTAAACATGTCTTCTCTCTGTCCCGCACCTACAGGAGTACGTAACCAACCAGTAAACATGTCTCTCTCTCTGTCCCGCCCCTACAGGAGTACGTAACCAACCAGTAAACATGTCTTCTCTCTGTCCCGCCCCTACAGGAGTACGTAACCAACCAGTAAACATGTCTCTCTCTGTCCCGCCCCTACAGGAGTACGTAACCAACCAGTAAACATGTCTCTCTCTCTGTCCCGCCCCTACAGGAGTACGTAACCAACCAGTAAACATGTCTCTCTCTCTGTCCCGCCCCTACAGGAGTACGTAACCAACCAGTAAACATGTCTCTCTCTGTCCCGCCCCTACAGGAGTACGTAACCAACCAGTAAACATGTCTCTCTCTCTGTCCCGCCCCTACAGGAGTACGTAACCAACCAGTAAACATGTCTCTCTCTGTCCCGCCCCTACAGGAGTACGTAACCAACCAGTAAACATGTCTCTCTCTCTGTCACGCCCCTACAGGAGTACGTAACCAACCAGTAAACATGTCTCTCTCTCTGTCCCGCCCCTACAGGAGTACGTAACCAACCAGTAAACATGTCTTCTCTCTCTGTCCCGCCCCTACAGGAGTACGTAACCAACCAGTAAACATGTCTCTCTCTGTCCCGCCCCTACAGGAGTACGTAACCAACCAGTAAACATGTCTCTCTCTGTCCCGCCCCTACAGGAGTACGTAACCAACCAGTAAACATGTCTTCTCTCTCTGTCCCGCCCCTACAGGAGTACGTAACCAACCAGTAAACATGTCTTCTCTCTCTGTCCCGCCCCTACAGGAGTACGTAACCATTTAACATTTACATTTAAGTCATTTAGCAGACGCTCTTATCCAGAGCGACTTACAAATTGGTGAATTCACCTTCTGACATCCAGTGGAACAGCCACTTTACAATAGTGCATCTAAATCATTAAGGGGGGGGTGGTGAGAAGGATTACTTATCCTATCCTAGGTATTCCTTGAAGAGGTGGGGTTTCAGGTGTCTCCGGAAGGTGGTGATTGACTCCGCTGTCCTGGCGTCGTGAGGGAGTTTGTTCCACCATTGGGGGCCAGAGCAGCGAACAGTTTTGACTGGGCTGAGCGGGAACTGTACTTCCTCAATGGTAGGGAGGCGAGCAGGCCAGAGGTGGATGAACGCAGTGCCCTTGCTTGGGTGTAGGGCCTGATCAGAGCCTGAGGTACTGCGGTGCCGTTCCCCTCACAGCTCCGTAGGCAAGCACCATGGTCTTGTAGCGGATGCGAGCTTCAACTGGAAGCCAGTGGAGAGAGCGGAGGAGCGGGGTGACGTGAGAGAACTTGGGAAGGTTGAACACCAGACGGGCTGCGGCGTTCTGGATGAGTTGTAGGGGTTTAATGGCACAGGCAGGGAGCCCAGCCAGCAGCGAGTTGCAGTAATCCAGACGGGAGATGACAAGTGCCTGGATTAGGACCTGCGCCGCTTCCTGTGTGAGGCAGGGTCGTACTCTGCGGATGTTGTAGAGCATGAACCTACAGGAACGGGCCACCGCCATGATGTTGGTTGAGAACGACAGGGTGTTGTCCAGGATCACGCCAAGGTTCTTAGCGCTCTGGGAGGAGGACACAATGGAGTTGTCAACCGTGATGGCGAGATCATGGAACGGGCAGTCCTTCCCGGGAGGAAGAGCAGCTCCGTCTTGCCGAGGTTCAGCTTGAGGTGGTGATCCGTCATCCACACTGATATGTCTGCCAGACATGCAGAGATGCGATTCGCCACCTGGTCATCAGAAGGGGGAAAGGAGAAGATTAATTGTGTCGTCTGCATAGCAATGATAGGAGAGACCATGTGAGGTTATGACAGAGCCAAGTGACTTGGTGTATAGCGAGAATAGGAGAGGGCCTAGAACAGAGCCCTGGGGACACCAGTGGTGAGAGCGCGTGGCGAGGAGACAGATTCTCGCCACGCCACCTGGTAGGAGCGACCTGTCAGGTAGGACGCAATCCAAGCGTGGGCCGCGCCGGAGATGCCCAACTCGGAGAGGGTGGAGAGGAGGATCTGATGGTTCACAGTATCGAAGGCAGCCGATAGGTCTAAAAGGATGAGAGCAGAGGAGAGAGAGTTAGCTTTAGCAGTGCGGAGCGCCTCCGTGATGCAGAGAAGAGCAGTCTCAGTTGAATGACTAGTCTTGAAACCTGACTGATTTGGATCAAGAAGGTCATTCTGAGAGAGATAGCGGGGAGAGCTGGCCAAGGACGGGGCACGTTCAAGAGTTTTGGAGAGAAAAGAAAGAAGGGATACTGGTCTGTAGTTGTTGACATCGGAGGGATCGAGTGTAGGTTTCTTCAGAAGGGGTGCAACTCTCGCTCTCTTGAAGACGGAAGGGACGTAGCCAGCGGTCAGGGATGAGTTGATGAGCGAGGTGAGGTAAGGGAGAAGGTCCCCGGAAATGGTCTGGAGGAGAGAGGAGGGGATAGGGTCGAGCGGGCAGGTTGTTGGGCGGCCGGCCGTCACAAGAAGCGAGATTTCATCTGGAGAGAGAGGGAGAAAGAGGTCAGAGCACAGGGTAGGGCAGTGAGCAGAACCAGCGGTGTCGTTTTGACTTAGCAAACGAGGATCGGATGTCGTCGACCTTCTTTTTCAAAATGGTTGACGAAGTCATCTGCAGAGAGGGAGGAGGGGGAGGGGAGGAGGATTCAGGAGGGAGGAGAAGGTGGCAAAGAGCTTCCCTAGGGTTAGAGGCAGATGCTTGGAATTTAGAGTGGTAGAAAGTGGCTTTAGCAGCAGAGACAGAGGAGGAAAATGTAGAGAGGAGGGAGTGAAAGGATGCCAGGTCCGCAGGGAGGCGAGTTTTCCTCCATTTCCGCCGGCTGCCCGGAGCTCTGTTCTGTGAGCTCGCAATGAGTCATCGAGCCACGGAGCGGGAGGGGAGGACCGAGCCTGCCTGGAGGATAGGGGACATAGAGAGTCAAAGGATGCAGAAAGGGAAGAGAGGAGGGTTGAGGAGGCAGAGTCAGGAGAAAGGTTGGAGAAGGTATGAGCAGAGGGAAGAGATGAAAGGATGGAAGAGGAAAGAGTAGCGGGGAGAGAGAGCGAAGGTTGGGACGGCGCGATACCATCCGAGTAGGGGCAGTGTGGGAAGTGTTGGATGAGAGCGAGAGGGAAAAGGATACAAGGTAGTGGTCGGAGACTTGGAGGGGAGTTGCAGTGAGGTTAGTGGAAGAACAGCATCTAGTAAAGATGAGGTCGAGCGTATTGCCTGCCTTGTGAGTAGGGGGGAAGGTGAGAGGGTGAGGTCAAAGAGGAGAGGAGTGGAAAGAAGGAGGCAGAGAGGAATGAGTCAAAGGTTGACGTGGGGAGGTTAAAGTCGCCCAGGACTGTGAGAGGTGAGCCGTCCTCAGGAAAGGAGCTTATCAAGGCATCAAGCTCATTGATGAACTCTCCGAGGGAACCTGGAGGGCGATAAATGATAAGAATGTTAAGCTTGAAAGGGCTGGTAACTGTGACAGCATGGAATTCAAAGGAGGCGATAGATAGATGGGTAAGGGGAGAGAGAGAGAATGACCACTTGGGAGAGATGAGGATCCCGGTGCCACCACCCCGCTGACCAGAAGCTCTCGGGGTGTGCGAGAACATGTGATTTCCGGTTCCGGTTGGAGCGAGCGGCCGCATCTACACTTCGGTCCGCAGGTAGTATAACTTTTAACCAACCAGTAAACATGTCTTCTCTCTCTGTCCCGCCCCTACAGGAGTACGTAACCAACCAGTAAACATGTCTTCTCTCTCTGTCCCGCCCCTACAGGAGTACGTAGCCTATAGCCTATAGCCACACAGGAAGGATTATCCCAGCTATCTGGTTCCGCTATGACCTCGGTCCAATCACAGTGAAGTACACAGAGAAGAGACAACCCCTCTACCGCTTCATAACTACGGTAAGTTACCCCAACCCTTAACCCTTACCCCTTAACCCCTAACCCTTAACCCTTAACCCCTAACCCCAACCCTTACCCCTTCACCCCTAACCCTTAACCCCTAACCCTTAACCCTTAACCCTTAACCCCTAACCCTCAACCCCTAACCCTTAACCCTTAACCCCTAACCCTAGCCTTAACCCCTAACCCCAACCCTTAACCCTTAACCCCTAACCCTTAACCCAAACCCTTAACCCTTAACCCCTGACCCTTAACCCCTAACCCCAACCCTTAACCCTTAACCCCAACCCTTAACACTTAACCCTTAACCCCTGACCCTTAACCCCAACCCTTAACCCTTAACCCTTAACCCTTAACCCTTAACCCTTAACCCTTAACCCCTGACCCTTACCCCTTAACCCCTAACCCTTAACCCTAACCTCATGTCCACATACCGGTTAAACCCTAACTCCTGACCCGCGTTCACGATAGCAGGCATCATAGACTCCTGTATATTCACAGCCTCCGAGGCCTGGAGGAAGATCCAGATAGGAAAGATGTCCCGAGGACGTGTCACTACGCTGTCCCGAGGACGTGTCACTACGCTGTCCCGAAGACGTGTCACTACGCGGTCCCGAGGACGTGTCACTACGCTGTCCCGGGACGTGTCACTACGCTGTCCCGAGACGTGTCACTACGCTGTCCCGAGGACGTGTCACTACGCTGTCCCGAGTACGTGTCACTACGCTGTCCCGGGACGTGTCACTACGCTGTCCCGGGCGTGTCACTCGCTGTCCCGAGGGCGTGTCACTACGCTGTCCGAGGACGTGTCACTACGCGGTCCCGAGGACGTGTCACTACGCTGTCCCGGGACGTGTCACTACGCTGTCCCGAGGGCGTGTCACTACGCTGTCCGAGGGCGTGTCACTCGCTGTCCCGAGGGGACGTGTCACTGCGCTGTCCCGAGGGCGTGTCACTCGCTGTCCCGATGGACGTGTCACTACGCTTTCCCGAGGACGTGTCACTCGCTGTCCCGAGGGCGTGTCACTAGGCTGTCCAGAGGACGTGTCACTACGGTGTCCGAGGACGTGTCACTCGCTGTCAGAGGGCGTGTCCTCGCTGTCCCGAGGGCGTGTCACTACGCTGTCCGAGGGACGTGTCACTACGCTGTCCCGAGGGCGTGTCACTACGCTGTCCCGAGGGCGTGTCACTCGCTGTCCAGAGGGCGTGTCACTACGCTGTCCAGAGGGCGTGTCACTACGCTGTCCCGAGGACGTGTCACTACGCTGTCCCGAGGGACGTGTCACTCGCTGTCCCGAGGACGTGTCACTCGCTGTCCCGAGGGACGTGTCACCTCGCTGTCCCGAGGACGTGTCACTACGCTGTCCCGGGGCGTGTCACTCGCTGTCCGAGTACGTGTCACTACGCTGTCCCGAGGACGTGTCACTACGCTGTCGGGCGTGTCACTCGCTGTCCCGGACGTGTCACTCGCTGTCCCGAGGACGTGTCACTCTGCGGTCCCGAGGGCGTGTCACTACGCTGTCCCGAGGGCGTGTCACTACGCTGTCCCGAGGGGCGTGTCACTACGCTGTCCCGGGCGTGTCACTGCGCTGTCCGAGGGCGTGTCACTACGCTGTCCCGAGGGCGTGTCACTCACGCTGTCCCGAGGGCGTGTCACTACGCTTTCCCGCGTGTCACTACGCTGTCCCGAGGGCGTGTCACTAGGCTGTCCAGAGGACGTGTCACTCGGTGTCCCGAGGACGTGTCACTACGCTGTCAGAAGGGCGTGTCACTACGCTGTCCCGAGGACGTGTCACTACGCTGTCCCGAGGGCGTGTCACTACGCTGTCCCGAGGGCGTGTCACTACGCTGTCCCGAGGACGTGTCACTACGCTGTCCAGAGGGACGTGTCACTACGCTGTCCCGAGGGACGTGTCACTACGCTGTCCCGGGACGTGTCACTACGCTGTCCCGAGGACGTGTCACTACGCTGTCCCGGGGACGTGTCACTACGCTGTCCCGAGGACGTGTCACTACGCTGTCACGAGGATGTGTCCTACGCTGTCCCGGGGACGTGTCACTACGCTGTCCAGAGGGCGTGTCACTAAGCTGTCCCGAGGACGTGTCACTCGCTGTCCAGAGGACGTGTCACTACGCTGTCCCGAGGATGTCTCACTACGCTGTCCCGAGGACGTGTCACTACGCTGTCCAGAGGACGTCTCACTACGCTGTCCAGAGGACGTGTCGCTTCGCTGTCCCGAGGACGTGTCGCTACGCTGTCCCGAGGACGTGTCGCTACGCTGTCCCGAGGATGTCTCGCTACGCTGTCCAGAGGACGTGTCACTACGCTGTCCCGAGGACGTGTCACTACGCTGTCCAGAGGACGTGTCACTACGCTGTCCCGGGGACGTGCCACTACGCCGAGGACAATCTCACTACGCTGTCCCGAGGACGTGTCACTACGCTGTCCCGAGGACGTGTCACTACGCTGTCCCGAGGACGTGTCACTACGCTGTCCAGAGGACGTGTCACTACGCTGTCCCGGGGGCGTGCCACTCGCCGAGGACAATCTCACTACGCTGTCCGGGGCGTGTCACTACGCTGTCCCGGGGACGTGTCACTACGCTGTCCCGGGCGTGTCACTACGCTGTCCCGAGGACGTGTCACTACGCTGTCCCGAGGAAGTGTGACTATGCTGCCCCGGGGACGTGTCACTACGCTGTCCCGAGGAAGTGTCACTACGCTGTCCAGAGGACGTATCACTACGCTGTCCCGGGGCGTGTCACTACGCCAGGGCGTGTCACTACGCTGTCCCGGGGACGTATCACTACGCTGTCCCGGGGACGTATCACTACGCTGTCCGGGAAGTGTCACTACGCCGAGGGCGTGTCACTCACGCTGTCCCGAGGGGACGTGTCACTACGCTGTCCCGGGACGTGTCATTACGCTGTCCCGGGGACGTGTCACTACGCTGTCCAGAGGACGTATACCTCGCTGTCCAGAGGGCGTATAACTACGCTGTCCAGAGGACGTGTCACTACGCTGTCCCGGGACGTGTCACTCCGCTGTCCCGGGGACGTGTCACTACGCTGTCCCGAGGACGTGTCGCTCGCTGTCCCGGGACGTGTCGCTACGCTGTCCCGAGGACGTGTCGCTACGCTGTCCAGAGGGCGTGTCCTACGCTGTCCCGAGGACGTGTCACTACGCTGTCCAGAGGATGTGTCACTACCCTGTCCATGGGAGTGTCACTACGCTGTCCCGAGGACTTGTCACTACGCTGTCCCGAGGGCGTGTCACTACGCTGTCCCGAGGGACGTGTCACTACGCCGAGGACATGTCACTACGCTGTCCCGAGGACGTGTCACTACGCTGTCCCGAGGACGTGTCACTACGCTGTCCCGAGGACGTGTCACTACGCTGTCCCGAGGACGTGCTCTACGCTGTCCCGAGGAAGTGTCACTACGCTGCCCCGAGGACATGTCACTACGCTGTTCCGAGGAAGTGTCACTACGCTGTCCAGAGGACGTATCACTACGCTGTCCCGGGAACGTGTTACTACGCCAAGGACGTGTCACTACGCTGTCCCGAGGACGTATCACTACGCTGTCCCGGGGCGTATCACTCGCTGTCCCGGGGACGTGTCACTACGCCGGGACGTGTCACTACGCTGCCCCGGGACGTGTCACTACGCTGTCCCGAGGAAGTGTCACTACGCTGTCCAGAGGGACGTATCACTACGCTGTCCCGGGAACGCGTGTCACTCGCCAGGGCGTGTCACTACGCTGTCCCGGGGCGTATCACTACGCTGTCCCGGGACGTATCACTACGCTGTCCCGGGGAAGTGTCCTACGCCCCGAGGGACGTGTCCTACGCTGTCCCGAGGACGTGTCACTCTACGCTGTCCCCGAGGACGTGTCACTACGCTGTCCCGAGGGCGTGTCACTACGCTGTCACGGGGCGTGTCACTACGCTGTCACGAGGACGTGTCACTACGCTGTCCCGGGACGTGTCACTACGCTGTCCCGGGACGTGTCGCTACGCTGTCCCGGGACGTGTCGCTACGCTGTCCCGAGGAAGTGTCACTACGCTGTCAGAGGACGTATCACTACGCTGTCCCGGGAACGTGTCACTACGCCAGGGCGTGTCACTACGCTGTCCCGAGGACGTATCACTACGCTGTCCCGGGACGTATCACTACGCTGTCCCGGGGAAGTGTCACTACGCCGAGGACGTGTCACTACGCTGTCCCGAGGACGTGTCACTACGCTGTCCCGAGGACGTGTCATTACGCTGTCCCGAGGACGTGTCACTACGCTGTCCAGAGGACGTATACCTACGCTGTCCAGAGGGGCGTATAACTCGCTGTCCAGAGGACGTGTCACTCGCTGTCCCGGGACGTGTCACTACGCTGTCCCGAGGACGTGTCACTACGCTGTCCGAGGACGTGTCACTACGCTGTCCCGAGGACGTGTCGCTTCGCTGTCCCGAGGACGTGTCGCTACGCTGTCCCGGGACGTGTCGCTACGCTGTCCAGGGACGTGTCACTCGCTGTCCCGAGGACGTGTCACTACGCTGTCCAGAGGATGTGTCACTACCCTGTCCATAGGACGTGTCACTACGCTGTCCCGAGGACTTGTCACTACGCTGTCCCGAGGACGTGTCACTACGCTGTCCCGAGGACGTGTCACTACGCCGAGGACATGTCACTACGCTGTCCCGAGGACGTGTCACTACGCTGTCCCGAGGACGTGTCACTACGCTGTCCCGAGGACGTGTCACTACGCTGTCCCGAGGACGTGCTCTACGCTGTCCCGAGGAAGTGTCACTACGCTGCCCCGAGGACATGTCACTACGCTGTTCCGAGGAAGTGTCACTCGCTGTCCAGAGGGGGCGTATCACTACGCTGTCCCGGGAACGTGTTACTACGCCAGGACGTGTCTCTACGCTGTCCCGGGGACGTATCACTACGCTGTCCCGAGGACGTATCACTACGCTGTCCCGGGGACGTGTCACTACGCCGAGGACGTGTCACTACGCTGCCCCGAGGACGTGTCACTCACGCTGTCCCGAGGAAGTGTCACTACGCTGTCCAGAGGGCGTATCACTACGCTGTCCGGGAACGTGTCACTACGCCAGGGCGTGTCACTACGCTGTCCCGGGACGTATCACTACGCTGTCCCGGGGCGTATCACTCGCTGTCCGGGGAAGTGTCACTACGCGTCCGGGGCGTGTCACTACGCTGTCCCGAGGACGTGTCACTACGCTGTCCCGAGGCGTGTCACTACGCTGTCCCGAGGGCGTGTCACTACGCTGTCACGAGGACGTGTCGCTACGCTGTCACGAGGACGTGTCGCTACGCTGTCCCGAGGACGTGTCGCTACGCTGTCCCGAGTGTCGCTACGCTGTCCCGGGCGTGTCGCTACGCTGTCCCGAGGACGTGTCACTACGCTGTCCCGAGGGCGTGTCACTACGCTGTCCCGAGAGCGTGTCACTCGCTGTCCCGAGGCGTGTCACTACGCTGTCCCGAGGACGTGTCACTACGCTGTCCCGGGACGTGTCACCGCTGTCCCGGGCGTGTCACTACGCCCCATAAAACGTATTTCTAACATCCAGAAGGGTGCATCTCAATAGGCCTCCTTCACTGCTAGAATAATATTAACATATACCATTTAGCTGACGGCCTTTTCCAAAGCATTCATGGTACACATTTTCTTTATGGGAGGCCCCAACGGGAATCGAACCCACCATCCTGGTATTAGAAGTGCCATGCTCTACCCACTGAGGCATACATTCCTTCATCTGTCAGGGCAGATTAAGGAAAGGAGACAAGGAGACAAGACTTTATACAATTGAGATAGAGACTGGCATTATATTTCCCCGTACGACAACGGGATGGATGAGTCGACCGTAGGAACATCACAATTTGTGCCTTTAGGCTTAGTGAAACCTGTGTCGTGTCTCACAAGTGGAAATCAAGTCTTTTCAGCGTTCTCTAAATGTTGTTTTCTTATTGTCATTTCTTAATGCTGAATCTGTCACGCTATTGGCTGAATTATAGACCAGCAACAACGTTGCCAATCAGTGGTCAGTGTTTTCTGCCCCGCCTCCTCTCCTTTTTCTAGAATGTTTCCCAAAATGCATTGTGACTGACCGTACTGTCTGTTCAGTGTCCGTGTCTCATCCTTCTGTTCTGACAGTGTTTTTGCTTTCACCCATTTCGTTTTTTCTGTCTGGAACATTTTTATAAGATTTGGATGTCTTATTGTTGCCAAAAGAATAGTCGCTTCTTAGTTTTGTATTATATTTTACACTGTCTGTATGTAAATGTGTTCTTTTGATTTGAAATTGATAACAATTCGGTATTATCCGTTTGTTTCTGTGGGAAGGGAGGGAACTGTTGTTAGTTAGGGTGACATTTGGGATATAGCCCTTCTATCGCCAATGTAGTGCATGACTTTTAGACCAGGGCCCATAAAGCTATCATCAAAGTAGTGCACTACACAGGGAATAGGGTGCCGTTTGGGATTCCGTCGAGACGTTCTTTATCAATGGTCTCATCGCTACCATGCCAACTAAGATGATGGCCTTTGAAGTCTTTGTTAAAACTGGTATTTCTGGACTCGGTCAGACATGTTCCTGTTATGAAAGAATCCGATGACATCACTGAAACAACCCGTTGTACTACCAGTAAGGTTACCATAGCAACCGCAGTGTTCTAGTTCCTACTTCCTCATGACAACAGACAAGCACTGACCTCAGAACATTCAGGAGTCTTCCTTTTAGAGACGATGGTCGAGTTACTCACTGTCCTTTTACCCAATCGGCCTGGAATATTCCAAGCCAATGAAAACGTGTTGCATAAAACTCACACAATTATTATTATTATTATTATTTTTTTTTTTATACAGACATATTTGTTTGATTTGTACTTTAGTGACAACAGTCCACACACAGAACTGGAGCCCATTGTAGTTCTATAGGTCCACTCTGCTGACATGTGTTCCCCTTGCGGTGTTGACTTCAGATCCCTGACTCAGTCCACACGTAGCCAGCTGTGTCCGGCTTGTTTTTGTTTTACGCTGTCACCTCATCTTAGTCACCAGTCCTGCGCCTATCACTGCTAAAGGGGGTAATTGTTTAGCTGACTGCAGATATCTGAGACCACATGTCGTTGATCTCCGTTCTGTCCTAATCTCAGCTGAGACCACATTATGTCAAGAGGCTTTTACGCAGTCAGCTTTCTCAAAACGCCATCGTTGATCACTCCTTTTATTCTCTCCCTCATCCCTCCTTCAGTCAGGTGGATGGTTGCTCCTCCACCTTTGTTCTGTCCCACTTGGCACTCTATTCCCTATAAAGTGCACTACTTTTGCCTAGAGTCCCAAAGGTCTTGGTCAGAAGTAGTGCACTCAGTGGGGAATAGGGTGCCATTTGGGATGCACCCTTGAGAAATGCCAGTAGAGTGATACCAATACAGACCTGTGTGAACCAATTAAATAATCTGGAGTAGAGACATTAAGTCACCAGCATATGTTACATCTCTGGTCCTCATATATTATCTCTGGTCTTCATCTCTGGTCTTCATATATTATCTCTGGTCTTCATCTCTGGTCTTCATATATTACATCTCTGGTCTTCATCTCTGGTCTTCATATATTATCTCTGGTCTTCATCTCTGGTCTTCATCTCTGGTCTTCATCTCTGGTCTTCATATATTACATCTCTGGTCTTCATCTCTGGTCTTCATCTCTGGTCTTCATATATTACATCTCTGGTCTTCATCTCTGGTCTTCATCTCTGGTCTTCATCTCTGGTCTTCATATATTACATCTCTGGTCTTCATCTCTGGTCTTCATCTCTGGTCTTCATCTCTGGTCTTCATCTCTGGTCTTCATCTCTGGCCTTCATCTATTATATCTCTGGTCTTCATCTCTGGTCTTCATATATTATATCTCTGGTCTTCATCTCTGGTCTTCATCTCTGGTCTTCATTCATACATCTCTGGTCTTCATTCATACATCTCTGGTCTTCATTCATACATCTCTGATCTTCATTCATACATCCAGTCTATTCTCTGAACACTCCTCCTCCTCACTCTACAGTGACCTAATCATGAGATGTCCTAACAGATCAGACTCACATACTGTAATTTGGACACTTCCCATATCGCAATCATCATTATTATTAACAAAATAACATGTGAGACATGACTAAAGAAGATATATTGCCTTTTTATTTTCATATTTTTGTACAAATAAACAAAAAGAAGCTTACTCTGTATAAAGATACAAATCTGAACTGTGGTTGATTTAGAATACTTTGGTTTGACATACTACTGCCACCCAGTGGTTGGATAGAGAACTGCAGGCACAGACGGCTCAGTCCAATATGGGCCACTAGGCCATGAAGAGGGAAGGAGTGACACACAGGGAATTGAGTATACTACAACATACTCCCAACCCTTGTGGCTAGCAAGATTGGAATCCAAAATTAATATTGCTACTTTCTTGAAAAATAGTGAAGCAGCAATATTCAGTTAGGATTCCAATCTTGCTAGCCACAGGTTGGAGGGGGAGGGACTAGCCCACTGAGATAATGATGACATCACAGGTTGGAGGAGGAGGGACTAGCCCACTGAGATAATGATGACATCACAGGTTGGAGGGGGAGGGACTAGCCCACTGAGATGATGATAATGAGATATTACAGGCTGGAGGGGGAGGGGCTAGCCCACTGAGATGATGATAATGAGACATCACAGGTTGGAGGGGGAGGGGCTAGCCCACTGAGATGATGATAATGAGACATCACAGGTTGGAGGGGGAGGGGCTAGCCCACTGAGATGATGATAATGAGATATTACAGGTTGGAGAGGGAGGGGCTAGCCCACTGAGATGATGATAATGAGATATTACAGGCTGGAGGAGGGGCTAGCCCACTGAGATGATGATAAAGACATCACAGGTTGGAGGGGAGGTTAGCCACTGAGATGATGATAATGAGACATCACAGGTTGGAGGGGGAGGGGCTAGCCCACTGAGATGATGATAAAGATGACATTGGAGGGGAGGGGCAAGCCCACTGAGATGATGATAATGAGACATCACAGGTTGGAGGGGAGGGGCTAGCCCACTGAGATGATGATAAAGATGACATTGGAGGGGGAGGGGCTGGCCCACTGGATGATGATAATGAGACATTACAGGTTGGAGGGGAGGGGCTAGCCCACTGAGATGATGATAAAGATGACATTGGAGGGGGGGGAGGGTTAGCCCACTGAGATGATGATAATGAGACATCACAGGTTGGAGGGAGGGGCTAGCCCACTGAGATGATAATGAGACATCACAGGTTAGAGGGGGGGCTAGCCCACTGAGATGATGATAATGAGACATCACAGGTTGGAGGAGGGGCTAGCCCACTGAGATGATGATAATGAGACATTACAGGTTGGAGGGGAGGGGCTAGCCCACTGAGATGATGATAAAGATGACATTGGAGGGAGGGGTTAGCCCACTGAGATGATGATAATGAGACATCACAGGTTGGAGGGGAGGGGGCTAGCCCACTGAGATGATGATAATGAGACATCACAGGTTGGAGGGGAGGGCTAGCCCACTGAGATGATGATAATGATGACATTGGAGGAGAGGGCTGGCCCACTGAGATGATGATAATGAGACATCACAGGTTGGAGGGGGGAGGGGCTAGCCCACTGAGATGATGATAATGAGACATCACAGGTTGGAGGGGGAGGGGCTAGCCCACTGAGATGATGATAATGAGACATTGATGATGATAATGAGACATCACAGTTGGAGGAGGGGCTAGCCCACTGAGATGATGATAAAGATGACATTGGAGGGGAGGGGGCTAGCCCACTGAGATGATGATAATGAGACATCACAGGTTGGAGGGGGAGGCTAGCCCACTGAGATGATGATAATGAGACATCACAGGTTGGAGGGGAGGGGCTAGCCCACTGAGATGATGATAAACATGACATTGGAGGAGGGGGTTAGCCCACTGAGATGATGATAATGAGACATCACAGGTTGGAGGGGAGGGGCTAGCCCACTGAGATGATATATGAGACATCACAGGTTGGAGGGGAGGGGCTAGCCCACTGAGATGATGATAATGATGACATTGGAGGGAGGGGCTAGCCCACTGAGATGATGATAATGAGACATCACAGGTTGGAGGGGAGGGGCTAGCCCACTGAGATGATGATAATGAGACATCACAGGTTGGAGGGGAGGGCTAGCCCACTGAGATGATGATAATGAGACATCACAGGTTGGAGGGGAGGGCTAGCCCACTGAGATGATGATAATGATGACATTGGAGGGGGAGGGGCTAGCCCACTGAGATGATGATAATGAGACATCACAGGTTGGAGGGGGAGGGGCTAGCCCACTGAGATTATGATAATGAGACATCACAGGTTGGAGGGGGAGGGGCTAGCCCAGTGAGATGATGATAATGAGACATCACAGGTTGGAGGATGCGAGGCAGCGTGTATCATCAGGGGAGGAGAAGAAGTCCAGGACCCTGCCCTCCTCTGACAGCTGACCATACTCGTTGTTGTAAAAGGTCTGGCCAGAGAGCTGGGAGAGGAAGGCGGGTCGGTGTCTGGAACTAACAGAGCTACCGCTGGACTCTACCACCACCAGGCGCTCTGTGCTCCTGGGGGGAGAGGAGGGGAGAGGGGAGGAGGTGGGGGAGGAGGGGAGAGGGGAGGAGGTGGGAGAGGGGAGGGAGGAGGAAGGGGGAGGTGGGAGGAGAGGATGGGGGAGGAGGGGAGAGGGGAGGAGGTGGGAGAGGAGGGGAGAAGGGAGGAGGTGGGGTAGGGGAGGGGAGAGGGGAGGAGGTGGGAGAGGAGGGGAGAGGAGAAGAGGGAAGGGGGAGGTGGGAGAGGATGGGGGAGAGGAGGGGAGAGGAGAAGAGGGAAGACGGGAGGTAGGAGAAGAGGGAAGGGGAGGTGGGAGAGGGGGGAGGAGAGGAGCAGAGGTGGGAGAGGAGAAGAGGGAAGGGGGAGGTGGGAGAGGAGGGGAGACAGCTGTTAGGATGATATGCTGTTGTTATTTTCTGACCATTTTATTTTTAACAGATAGGACCCACACAGACAGACATGCGCCATGCCCTTTTAAGGCATTATATTATTGGTGTGTTAAACATACTTGGCTCCTCTGTGTTCGTGTTGGATCATGTCAAACTCCTCTGACGCCAGAACCATCCCACTGTCTGTCTGGTTGTCCTGGGGAGAGAACACAGCCGTCCATCAGGATCACATTCAATAACAACAGGTCAATGGCTTAGCATGTTGACCTGTTGAGGCAACTGGAGACCAGTTTAACATGTTGACCTGTTGAGGCAACTGGAGACCAGTTTAACATGTTGACCTGTTGAGGCAACTGGAGACCAGTTTAACATGTTGACCTGTTGAGGCAACTGGAGACTAGTTTAACATGTTGACCTGTTTAGGCAACTGGAGACCAGTTTAACATGTTGACCTGTTGAGGCAACTGGAGACCAGTTTAACATGTTGACCTGTTGAGGCAACTGGAGACCAGTTTAACATGTTGACCTGTTGAGGCAACTGGAGACCAGTTTAACATGTTGACCTGTTTAGACAACTGGAGACCAGTTTAACATGTTGACCTGTTTAGACAACTGGAGACCAGTTTAGCATGTTGACCTGTTGAGGCAACTGGAGACCAGTTTAACATGTTGACCTGTTTAGACAACTGGAGACTAGTTTAACATGTTGACCTGTTGAGGCAACTGGAGACCAGTTTAACATGTTGACATGTTGAGGCAACTGGAGACCAGTTTAACATGTTGACCTGTTGAGGCAACTGGAGACCAGTTTAACATGTTGACCTGTTTAGACAACTGGAGACCAGTTTAACATGTTGACCTGTTGAGGCAACTGGAGACCAGTTTAACATGTTGACCTGTTTAGACAACTGGAGACCAGTTTAGCATGTTGACCTGTTGAGGCAACTGGAGACCAGTTTAACATGTTGACCTGTTGAGGCAACTGGAGACTAGTTTAG
>NW_027008458.1:32500-52500 GCF_036934945.1 Oncorhynchus masou masou | reverse complement strand
TGGTAGTAGTTGTAGTCGTGGTAGTAGTTGTTGTCGTGGTAATAGTTGTTGTCGTGGTAGTAGTTGTTGTCGTGGTAGTAGTTGTTGTCGTGGTAGTAGTTGTTGTCGTGGTAGTAGTTGTTGTCGTGGTAGTAGTTGTAGTCGTGGTAGTAGTTGTAGTCGTGGTAGTAGTTGTAGTCGTGGTAGTAGTTGTAGTCGTGGTAGTACTTGCTGTCGTGGTAGTAGTTGTTGTCGTGGTAGTAGTTGTAGTCGTGGTAGTAGTTGTTGTCGTGGTAGTAGTTGTTGTCGTGGTAGTAGTTGTTGTCGTGGTAGTAGTTGTCGTGGTAGTAGTTGTTGTCGTGGTAGTAGTTGTTGTCGTGGTAGTAGTTGTTGTCGTGGTAGTAGTTGTTGTCGTGGTAGTAGTTATCGTGGTAGTAGTTGTTGTCGTGGTAGTAGTTGTTGTCGTGGTAGTAGTTGTTGTCGTGGTAGTAGTTATCGTCGTGGTAGTAGTTGTTGTCGTGGTAGTAGTTATCGTGGTAGTAGTTGTTGTCGTGGTAGTAGTTGTTGTTGTGGTAGTAGTTGTTGTCGTGGTAGTAGTTGTAGTCGTGGTAGTAGTTGTAGTCGTGGTAGTAGTTGTAGTCGTGGTAGTACTTGCTGTCGTGGTAGTACTTGCTGTCGTGGTAGTAGTTGTTGTCGTGGTAGTAGTTGTAGTCGTGGTAGTAGTTGTCGTGGTAGTAGTTGTTGTCGTGGTAGTAGTTGTAGTCGTGGTAGTACTTGTTGTCGTGGTAGTAGTTGTAGTCTTGGTAGTAGTTGTTGTTGTGGTAGTAGTTGTTGTCGTGGTAGTAGTTGTAGTCGTGGTAGTAGTTGTAGTCGTGGTAGTACTTGTTGTCGTGGTAGTAGTTGTAGTCTTGGTAGTAGTTGTTGTTGTGGTAGTAGTTGTTGTCGTGGTAGTAGTTGTAGTAGTTGTTGTTGTGGTAGTAGTTGTTGTCGTGGTAGTAGTTGTAGTGTAATAGGATTGTACCTGATGGGCAGGCTGTGACAGGCCAGTCTCATCTCCTCCTGTGATGTGGGTCGTGATGAGGCCTGAGAGAAGCTGTCTTCCTCAGAGCTCTGGGACGGATTCAGGGGGATGTAGTCCTTACCATCCTACAGAATATAGTATCAGTCCTTATCATCCAACACAATATAATATCAGTCCTTATCATCCAACAGAATATAATATCAGTCCTTACCATCCTACAGAATATAGTATCAGTCCTTATCATCCAACACAATATAATATCAGTCCTTATCATCCAACAGAATATAATATCAGTCCTTACCATCCTACAGAATATAATATCAGTCCTTATCATCCTACAGAATATAATATCAGTCCTTATCATCCAACAGAATATAATATCAGTCAGTCCTTATCATCCTACAGAATATAATATCAGTCCTTATCATCCTACACAATATAATATCAGTCCTTATCATCCTACAGAATATAGTATCAGTCCTTATCATCCAACACAATATAATATCAGTCCTTATCATCCTACAGAATATAATATCAGTATTTACCATCCTACAGAATATAATATCAGTACTTACCATCCTACAGAATATAGTATCAGTCCTTATCATCCAACAGAATATAATATCAGTCAGTCCTTATCATCCTACACAATATAATATCAGTCCTTATCATCCTACACAATATAATATCAGTCCTTATCATCCTACAGAATATAATATCAGTCCTTATCATCCTACAGAATATAATATCAATCCTTATCATCCTACAGAATATAATATCAGTCCTTATCATCCTACAGAACGGGAAATACCGACATGTAACACACAAATCTTGTTTAAGCAAAAGGCCCGAGGGGGTGTGTTATGTGGCCAATATACCATGGCTAAGGGGTGTTCTTATACACGACACATCTCTGAGCACCTGGACACAGCCCTTAGCCGTGGTATATTGGTCATATACCCCAAACCCCCGAGGTGCCTTATTGCTATTATAAACTGGGTACCACCGTAATTAGAGCAGTAAAATAAATGTTTTGTCATACATACGGTCTGATATACCACGGCTGTCAGCCAATCAGCATTCAGGGCTCGAACCACCCAGTTCATAATGTCTGATATACCACGGCTGTCAGCCAATCAGCATTCAGGGCTCGAACCATTTCTGTATGGGACCCCCCATTCTTCCAGAAATGGCCACTATGACTTCAGTGTTGACAGACCAGACATGACTAGATTGGGTAAAACCTCTGTCTTACTGGGAGGCTGTCGTCCTGGAGGAGGTCTCCCAGGATATCTACCAGGGCTTGGAAGGGAGGTCTCTCTCGGGGCTCGCCCTGCCAGCAGGCCAGCATTATACCATAGCTATTAAGAGAGACACACAGACACATGTTACAGCAAAGAGATGTCCTATAGGCCAGCAGGATCCCATAACTACCAGCAAAGATATCCTACAGGCCAGCAGAGATATCCTACAGGCCAGCAGAGATGTCCTACAGGCCAGCAGAGATGTCCTACAGGCCAGCAGGATCACATAACTACCAGCAAAGATATCCTACAGGCCAGCAGAGATGTCCTACAGGCCAGCAGAGATGTCCTACAGGCCAGCAGAGATGTCCTACAGGCCAGCAGAGATGTCCTACAGGCCAGCAGAGATGTCCTACAGGCCAGCAGAGATATCCTACAGGCCAGCAGAGATATCCTACAGGCCAGAAGGATCCCATAACTACCAGCAGAGATATCCTACAGGCCAGCAGAGATGTCCTACAGGCCAGCAGAGATGTCCTACAGGCCAGCAGAGATGTCCTACAGGCCAGCAGAGATATCCTACAGGCCAGCAGAGATATCCTACAGGCCAGCAGAGATATCCTACAGGCCAGCAGAGATATCCTACAGGCCAGCAGAGATATCCTACAGGCCAGCAGAGATATCCTAAAGGCCAGCAGAGATATCCTACAGGCCAGCAGAGATATCCTAAAGGCCAGCAGGACCCCATAACTACCAGCAGAGGGCAACAGAGACACACAGTATGGCCAAATAGTGTTAAAGTGCACTCCACACAGCCACTATTAGTTCTATCCACTACAGCTCACAGAGACACACAGTATGGCCAAAGAGTGTTAGAGTGCACTCCACACAGCCACTATTAGTTCTATCCACTACAGCGCACAGAGCACACATTAACTTACATTACTAAGCATGTTGTGTGCTTGGGTTTGCATGAAATGTATGCAAGGTAGGTAAGGAGTGAGTGACTCACATATAACTACATATATCTTGTGAATTATTCTAGGATCTGTGTTGACTCACATATAACTACATATATCTTGTGAATTATTCTAGGATCTGTGTTGACTCACATATAACTACATATATCTTGTGAATTATTCTAGGATCTATGTTGACTCACATATAACTACATATATCTTGTGAATTATTCTAGGATCTGTGTTGACTCACATATAACTACATATATCTTGTGAATTATTCTAGGATCTGTGTTGACTCACATATAACTACATATATCTTGTGAATTATTCTAGGATCTGTGTTGACTCACATATAACTACATATATCTTGTGAATTATTCTAGGATCTGTGTTGACTCACATATAACTACATATATCTTGTGAATTATTCTAGGATCTGTGTTGACTCACATATAACTACATATATCTTGTGAATTATTCTAGGATCTGTGTTGACTCACATATAACTACATATATCTTGTGAATTATTCTAGGATCTGTGTTGACTCACATCTCAGGGGAAGCTGTTTCAGGAGCTCTCATCCTGGTTCCATCTTTCAGTCGTTTACAGAAGTCCTCATCGATCTGGACACCTGGGTACGGAGATGCACCTGAGGAGAGGAACACTGGTGTTATCAGAGATAAGGTGTGTCTGTCAGGATGGATGGCTAACCGAGGCAAGAACAGTGTCTCTCACTGCTAAAAGACCTAAATATCTCACCCAGAGAGAAGATCTCCCAGAGTAGAACACCAAAGGACCAGACGTCAGACTGGCTGGTGTAGACCTTGTCAAAGATACTCTGGAGCCATCCACTTCAGTGGCAGACGGGCCTGCAGAGAGAGAGAGAGCGGGGGGAGAGAGGGGGAGAGAGAGAGAGAAGAGAGTGGGGGGGGAGAGAGAGGGGAGGAGGGATGGAGGGAGGGAGGGACAGAGAGAGAGAGAGAGGGAGGGAGAGAGAGGGAGAGAGAGAAAGAGAGAGGGAGAGAGGGAGAGAGAGCGGGGGAGAGAGAGAGGGGAAGAGAGAGAGAGGGAGGGAGGGAGGGAGGGAGGGAGGGTGAGAGAGAGAGAGAGAGAGAGAGAGAGAGGGGAAGAGAGAGGGAGGGAGGGAGGGAGGGAGGGAGAGATAGATGAAGGAGAGAGAGGGACAGAGACGGAGACAGAGAGAGAGATAGAGAATTTATTTTGTGTTAAAGAACCCTTTTGTGTTCTATGTGGAACCGTCTATGGAAAGGGTTCTACATGGAACCCAAAAATGTTCTTTCTACCTGGAAACCAAATAGGTTCTACCAGGAAAAAAATGTTTCTTCAAATGGTTCTCCTATGGGGACAGCCGATGAACCCCTTTAGGTTCTAGATAGCACCTTTTAGGTTCTAGATAGCACCTTTTAGGTTCAAGATAGCACCTTTTAGGTTCAAGATAGCACCTTTTAGGTTCTAGATAGCCTTTTAGGTTCTAGATAGCCTTTTAGGTTCTAGATAGCCTTTTAGGTTCTACGACTCTAGTGGATGACAACCTAGACATACTGATTCTCTGGTGACAGAGATTTGAACGGTTGTAAAGCTCCTCTGGTAACAGACACTAGAATTACCTGAGTTTAGAATTGGCCCTGATGTAACTACCCCGAGTTTGCCGTTGGCCCTGATGTAACTACCCCGAGTTTTTCCCCCTGAGGTGTGTCTCTTACGTTGCCTTTCCTGACGTAGTCGGGGTCTTTGTAGATGTCTCTAGCCAGGCCGAAGTCACAGATCTTCACCACGTTGTTCTCTGACAGCAGGATGTTCCTCGCTGCAAGGTCCCTGTGGATACACTGCCGAAACACACACGCACACACACACACACACACACACACGCACACACACGCACACACACACACACACACGCACACACGCACACACGCGCGCACGCACACACGCGCACGCACGCACACGCGCACACACGCACACGCGCACACACACGCGCACGCACGCGCACGCACGCACACACACACACACACACACGCACACACACGCGCACGCACGCACACACACACACACACACAGATGTAACTTCTCCAACATACTGAGCTCCTTACTACCTGAGATACAGTGGGAGGGAGGAGCTTTACTATCACATCACAGGGGAGGGAGGAGCTTTAATATCACATCACAGGGGAGGGAGGAGCTTTACTATCACGACATAGTGGAGGGAGGAGCTTTACTATCACATCAAAGGGGAGGGAGGAGCTTTACTATCACATCACAGGGGAGGGAGGAGCTTTACTATCACATCACAGGGGAGGGAGGAGCTTTACTATCACATCACAGGGGAGGGAGGAGCTTTACTATCACATCACAGGGGAGGGAGGAGCTTTACTATCACATCACAGGGGAGGGAGGAGCTTTACTATCACGACATAGTGGAGGGAGGAGCTTTACTATCACATCACAGGGGAGGGAGGAGCTTTACTATCACGACATAGTGGAGGGAGGAGCTTTACTATCACATCACAGGGGAGGGAGGAGCTTTACTATCACGACATAGTGGAGGGAGGAGCTTTACTATCACATCACAGGGGAGGGAGGAGCTTTACTATCACGACATAATGGGATGGATGATCTTTGATGTCATGACATAGTGGGATGGAGGATCTTTGATGTCATGACATAGTGAAGGGAGGAGCTTTACTGTCATGACATAGTGGACGGAGGAGCTTTACTATGACAACATAGTGGGAGGGAGGAGCTTTACTGTCACAACACAGGGGAGGAAGGAGCTTTAATGTCATGACATAGTGGAGGGAGGAGCTTTACTATCACAACATAGTGGGAGGGAGGAGCTTCACTGTCACAATGTAGTGGGAGGGCGGAGCTTTACTATCAAAACGTAGTGGGAGGGAGGAGCTTCACTGTCACAACACAGGGGAGGGAGGAGCTTTACTACCACATCACAGTGGAGGGAGGAGCTGCCATCTCTAGATGTGTGCCTACATCTCATTGTGGTTCCATTTTCGTCTCTGGTCATGACACGCCCCTGGGCTGGATCCCAGATTTAGGCTCTTCATGGGTTCTCTGTTGAGCATGTGTCGCGGACTGCAACAGAGACTATTTCTGTTTATTGCTATTAGATTATTAAGGAGTTTGTAGTCGACAACCCATCAAGAGTGTGACAGAGACTTCCTTATTTTTCCTATCAAGCGTGAACCATGTTTTATAACAAAGCTGCTTATCTATTTACCTCCATTTCTACCAGTTAGTAGTGCAGTAAACTACAGCAGATTATCCATTATATTGTGATGTCACAGGCAGTAAACTACAGCAGATTATCCATTATATTGTGATGTCACAGGCAGTAAACTACAGCAGATTATGAATTATATTGTGATGTCACAGGTAGTAAACTACACAAGATTTTCCATTATATTGTGATGTCACAGGCAGTAAACTACAGCAGATTATCCATTATATTGTGATGTCACAGGCAGTAAACTACAGCAGATTATCCATTATATTGTGATGTCACAGGCAGTAAACTACAGCAGATTATCCATTATATTGTGATGTCACAGGCAGTAAACTTCACCAGATTATCCATTATATTGTGATGTCACAGGCAGGAAACTACAGCAGATTATGAATTATATTGTGATGTCACAGGTAGTAAACTACACAAGATTTTCCATTATATTGTGATGACACAGGCAGTAAACTACAGCAGATTATCCATTATATTGTGATGTCACAGGCAGTAAACTACAGCAGATTATCCATTATATTGTGATGTCACAGGCAGTAAACTACAGCAGATTATCCATTATATTGTGATGTCACAGGCAGTAAACTACAGCAGATTATCCATTATATTGTGATGTCACAGGCAGTAAACTACAAAAGATTATCCATACAACGTTAGTCCTCTTTTACATAGATTTTAGTCTTCCTTCATACAGAGGTCCTAGCCCTCTTTTAAACACTATAGGACGGTACGTTTGAAGTGGTTAAAAGAAAACACAAGCCCTGCTCCGAGCACAAGGCCTCCCTGCCCTGCTCCGAGCACAAGGCCTCCCTGCCCTGCTCCGAGCACAAGGCCTCCCTGCCCTGCTCCGAGCACAAGGCCTCCCTGCCCTGCTCCGAGCACAAGGCCTCCCTGCCCTGCTCCGAGCACAAGGCCTCCCTGCCCTGCTCTGAGCGCCAAAGCAGCTGTTAAACCGGAACGCCTGGCCACTTTAAGGCGAGTGGACGGGGTGAGTACTGAAAGCAGAATGAGTCAATCAAGCCCTTTTTAATAGGGGAATGTCCTTAGGTGGAGGTTATTGCAGGGGGAATCGCTGTGCCTTGTCTTCTAGACTCTGGGTACCAGGTGACCATGTTTAGTGAATCCTTTTTTCAAGGACAATTCAAACACTGGCAGCCTGGGCGGAAAGAAGGATTAGAATGGCTAGCCGTAAAAGCTGCTAATGGACTTCAATTCCCTTATGTTGGGTATGAAGTGCTGGATTTCCTATGTAATATTGGCCCAGCAACAGCCCGACTCACTGGTCAGATGGACTACTGTGGTGGAGAGACTCCTGGTCAGATGGACTACTGTGGTGGAGAGACTCCTGGTCAGATGGACTACTGTGTTGTAGAGACTCCTGGTCAGATGGACTACTGTGTTGTAGAGACTCCTGGTCAGATGGACTACTGTGTTGGAGAGACTCCTGGTCAGATGGACTACTGTGTTGTAGAGACTCCTGGTCAGATGGACTACTGTGGTGGAGAGACTCCTGGTCAGATGGACTACTGTGTTGTAGAGACTCCTGGTCAGATGGACTACTGTGTTGTAGAGACTCCTGGTCAGATGGACTACTGTGGTGGAGAGCCTGGATACAGAGACTGAGTTGAGTGGGAGGTACACATGCTGTAGCCTGGGTGCACAACAGATTCCAGTAGGTCTACAACCCCCAACCTTACACCAAATTCCACAATGGTGCCCCTAAGCAAAAGTAGAATGTCAAGTTGATAACCAACAAATAGTCACCACAGGTTGTTTTGCAGGAACTGTCGGAGGACGTGCTCGAGCACTGCGAGAAACGTTGAAGGATGGGAAAGCTCAGAGAAGAACTCAGAGGCTCTTGGAAACATTCCGCACTGTGAAGGACTTGCCCCAGCGACAAGCCAAAGTGGACCAATTTGTACAGAATTGGCATTGCGTTTTCTTCCAGCATGACGAGGACTTTGCACACACCGATGCAGTTAGATACAACATCCCTACTGGAACTGTGCCACCGTGTGGAGAAAGGGAAACTTAGCCCCATACCTCCAAGCTTTTACCAAGAACTCAGGTCCTCAGGTCCACCATACAGGAAGTCTTCCGACTTGCTTGGAAAGACAGGATCGAAGAGCCCTTACTGCTGCTCGATCATCCTTTTTTCCATCTTAATTGAGGAAAATAAGAACAATCCAACTTGTATTTTTTATACTGTTGCACAGCTAATTAACTAACTAACTAAAAAGAATGGATGGCTTTCACCTCAGCAGTGATAAATTCATCAACTTCTTTCACGAAAAGATCATGATCATTAGAAAGCAAATTATGGACTCCTCTTTAAATCTACGTATTTCTCCAAAGCTCAGTTGTCCTGAGTCAGCACAACACTGCCAGGACCTTGGATCAAGGAAGACACTCAAATTGTTTAGTCCTATATCTCTTGACACATTCATGAAAATAAAAATGGCCTCTAAACCTTCAAGCTGCATACTGTAGCCTATTCCAACTAAACTACTGAACGAGCTGCTTCCTGTGCTTGGCCCTCCTATGTTGAACATAATAAACGTCTCTCTATCCACCGGATGTGTACCAAACTCACTAAAAGTGGCAGTCATAAAGCCTCTCTTGAAAAAGCCAAACCTTGACCCAGGAAATAGAAAAAACTATCGGCCTATATCGAATCTTCCATTCCTCTAAATATTTTTTGAAAAGGCTGTTGCACAGAAACTCACTGCCTTCCTGAAGACAAACAATGTATTCAAAACTCTTCCGTCTGGTTTTAGACCCCATCATAGCACTGAGACTGCACTTGTGAAGGTGGTAAATGACCTTTTTAATGGCGTCAGACCGAGGCTCTGCATCTGTCCTCGTGCTCCTAGACCTTAGTGCTGCTTTTGATACCATTGATCACCACATTCTTTTGGAGAGATTGGAAACCCAAATTGGTCTACACGGACAAGTTCTGACCTGGTTTAGATCTTATCTGTGGGAAAGATATCAGTTTGTCTCTGTGAATGGTTTGTCCTCTTGACAAATCAACTGTAAATGTCGGTGTTCCTCAAGGCCCTGTTTTAGAACCACTATTGTTTTCACTATGTATTTTACCTCTTGGTGATGTCATTCGGAAACATATTGTTAACTTTCATTGCTATGCGGACGATCTCAATGATCTCAATGAAACACGGTGAAGCCCCAAGTGGATGGCAGCAAATGTTTTACTTTTAAACTCAAACAAAACAGAGATGCTTGTTCTAGGCCCCAAGAACCAAAGAGATCTGCTGTTGAATCGTGATGGTTGATGGTTGTTCAGTCGTCTCAAATAGAACTGTGCAAGGACCTCGGCGTTACTCTGGACCCTGATCTCTCTTTTGAAGAACAAATCAAGACTGTTTCAAGGACAGCTTTTTTCCATCTTCGTAACATTACAAAAATCGGAAACTTTCTGTCCAAAAATGATGCAGAAGAGTTAATCCATGCTTTTGTTACTTCTAGGTTAGACTACTGCAATGCTCTACTTTCAGGCTACCCGGATAAAGCACTAAGTGCATTTTAGTTAGCGCTAAACATGGCTACTAAAATCTTGACTAGAACCCAAAACATTTGATCATATTACTCAAGTACTAGCCTCCCTACACTGGCTTCCTGTTAAGGCAAGGGCTGATTTCAAGGTTTTACTGCTAACCTACAAAGCATTACATGGGCTTGCTCCTACCTATCGTACCGATCTGGTCCTGCCGTACATACCTACACGTACGCTACGGTCACAAGACGCAGGCCTCCTTACTGTCCCTAGAATTTAAGCAAACAGCTGGAGGCTGGGATTCTATAAAGCTCAATTTTTATGGAATGGTCTGCCGATCCATGTGATAGATGCAGACCTTGAACTCTTTACTGAAGAGCTCTTCAGTAGGTCCTACGATTGAGTGAAGTCTGGCCCAGGGGTGCGAAGGTGAACAGCAAGCCACTGGAGCAACGAACCACCCTTGCTGTCTCCGCCTGGCCGGTTCCCCTCTCTCCACTGGGATTCTCTGCCTCTAACCCTATTATGGGGGCTGAGTCACTGGCTTACTGGTGCTCTTCCATGCCATCCCTAGGAGGGGTACGTCACTTGAGTGGGTTGAGTCACTGACGTGATCTTCCTGTCCGGGTTGGCGCACCCCTAGGGTTTGTGCCGTGGGGGATATCTTTGTGGGCTTGAAGATATCCCTCTAGTGGTGTGGGGGCTGTGCTTTTGGCAAAGTGGGTGGGGTTATATCCTGCCTGGTTGGCCCTGTCCAGGGGTATTATCGGATGGGGCCACAGTGTCTCCTGACCCCTCCTGTCTTAGCCTCCAGTCTTTATGCTACAGTAGTTTATGTGTCGGGGGTCTAGGGTCAGTCTGTTATATCTGGAGTATTTCTCCTGTCTTATCTGGTGTCCTGTGTGAATTTAAGTATGCTCTCTCTAATTCTCTCACTCGCTCTCTCTCTCTCTCTTTCTCTCTCTCTTCTCTCGGAGGACCTGAGCCCTAGGACCATGCCTCATGACTACCTGGCCTGATGACTCCTTGCTGTTCCCAGTCCACCTGGTCATGCTGCTGCTCCAGTTTCAACTGTTCTGCCTGCGGCTATGGAACCCTGACCTGTTCACCGGATGTGCTACCTTGTCCCGGACCTACTGTTTTTGAATCTCTCTCTCTCTATGAAAAGACACCTGACATTTACTCCTGAGGTGCTGACCTGTTGCACCCTCGACAACCACTGTGATTATTATTATTTGACCATGCTGGTCATCTATGAACATTTGAACATCTTGGCCATGTTCTGTTATAATCTCCACCCGGCACAGCCAGAAGAGGACTGGCCACCCCTCAGAGCCTGGTTCCTCTCTAGGTTTCTTTCTAGGTTCCTGCCTTTCTAGGGAGTTTTTCCTAGCCACCATGCTTCTACACCTGCATTGTTTGCCGTTTGGGGGTTTTAGGCTGGGTTTCTGTACAGCTCTTTGTGACAGTGACTGATATAAAAAGGGCTTTATAAATATATTCGATACCCTATGCTAGCAAAAGGGGTAGTGAGAGAAACCAGTAGCAGCACCTACTGAAAAAAGAAGTCTCAGTCGTACTGCGTAACGTGTTTTTTAGGCTTTAATCTGTGTCTGGGAAACAAGCCCAGGATGTGGTATTATTGGATAATCTATTTGCATTACACCTCCTCCTCTTCTTCCTCCTCCTCCCCCTCCTCTTCCTCACACCCCCTGTCAGACTGGTCTCTTGAATCTCTGTGGTTTCTAGGGAGATCAATATGGTGTAGTGCACTACTTTAGTCCAGAGCCTTATACCACACCATGTGTGGTTCTGGGAAAATGGCCCAGTACAGTATGTATTATTATATATTATACAGCTTGTTCTCTATAATCTGTGTGTGGTTTCTGGGACGATGGGTTTTTAGGGAGAAATCTTTTGAGGCGATGGGTTTTTAGGATTAAATCTTCTGGGGTGATGGGTTTTTAGGGTGATTTAAAAAAAATGGGTGTGCGGTTGCTGGTGAGATACCATTCGCGAGGCCAGGAACTCCATTCCTCTGGCCACCTGGAAACTATAGCAGATCAGATCTTCTATAGTGAGAGGAGTCTTCCACAGGTCCTCCACTGGAGAGAGAGAGGGAGGGAGGGAGAGGGAGAGGAGGGAGAGGGAGAGAGAGAGAGAGAGAGAGAGAGAGAGAGAGAGAGAGAGAGAGAGAGAGAGAGAGAGAGAGAGAGAGAGAGAGAGAGAGAGAGAGAGAGAGAGAGAGAGAGAGAGAGAGAGAGGGAGGGAGGGGGAGGGAGGGAGGGAGGGAGGGAGGGAGGGAGGGAGGGAGGGAGGGAGGGAGGGAGGGAGGGAGGGAGGGAGGGAGGAGGATTTAACTCAGGTATAACTTGTTTTGATTCTACATTCTTGAGGCTCAGATGGAGCTCTTCAGTCTAAAGGTCAAGACTGACCTTTCAGCACTTAAAATCCCAAATCCCATTGACATTAATGCATTATTTATGTCAGTCTGAAGTTAGGATTTGGCCAATACTGCAATTCACACTACTCACTCTTTTCCACAGCAGGAGATGGGCTCTTCTGATTGGACTTGCTGGATGACTGACTCTGGGGGCTGCCAATAGAGGAGGAGGATGTGGGTGGGAGGCGGGCTCTCTGCTCCACTTGTCCCGCCTCTATCATGCGTCTCACCTGGCTCTGAGTCTTAGGGGAGCGGTCCTGAGGAACACACAGGTACATCATGTAGGTTACCATCTACACATTGGCCAGGATTTAATCAGTAACTTTGCTCTATTTAAATGTAATTTCCGATTTAGACTGACGACGTAGAAAGACATTGATGTGCCTTTAAAAACATGCAATGCGGACAAAGCGCGATTGGATTGAGACCCGGGGACTCTATTCCAACAGCCATCGTGTTATAAGAAGAGAGCCTGTGTTATAATGGACCCTCCAGCTCTGCAACAGAACAGTCCCCAACACCCACCATCACTTTCCATGATTGATTTCAGTTGGTTTTCTCAATAGAACAAAACATTCTATAAATACTGTATGTTATTAATCCTAGTGTCACCCTGATAAAACAGTTATATTATGTCAATCATATATATTATATATATATATATATCAAAGGCCTGATCCTGAACAAGCCCCGAAATACTGTATGTTACAGCCCAATACCCAGAAAACCTTTTACTAAACACACCACCAGTCAGTAACTAACTAAATGCCTCTGAAAACTAAAGACTGGAGTCTAGTCTTGGACTGAGAATCACTATCCATGGTGAATCTCCATGGAGCATGATTTCTTTTTTACAACAGAACTTGGCTTAATCTGTATCCGGAAACAAACATCAGAGTTTCACAAAGTTTACCCTGTAAGGTGTGGAGATCTCCCTTTTGGCTCTCAGGTATTTGGACAGGTTAGGGGTTAGCATTAGGTCTTACCCTGTAAGGTAGGAAGAACTCCCTCTTGGCTCTCAGGTAGTTGGACAGGTTAGGGGTTAGCATTAGCTCTTACCCTGTAAGGTAGGAAGAACTCCCTCTTGGCTCTCAGGTAGTTGGACAGGTTAGGGGTTAGCATTAGGTCTTACCCTGTAAGGTAGGAAGAACTCTCTCTTGGCTCTCAGGTATTTGGACAGGTTAGGGGTTAGGGTTAGGTCTTACCCTGTAAGGTAGGAAGAACTCTCTCTTGGCTCTCAGGTAGTTGGACAGGTTAGGGGTTAGGGGTTAGGGTTAGGTCTTACCCTGTAAGGTAGGAAGAACTCTCTCTTGGCTCTCAGGTAGTTGGACAGGTTAGGGGTTAGCATTAGGTCTTACCCTGTAAGGTAGGAAGAACTCTCTCTTGGCTCTCAGGTATTTGGACAGGTTAGGGGTTAGCATTAGGTCTTACCCTGTAAGGTAGGAAGAACTCTCTCTTGGCTCTCAGGTAGTTGGACAGGTTCCCATACTTGCAGTACTCCACCACCACCATGAGGGGGGCGCTGGGCTTGGTGCATGCCCCCAGGAGGTTGACCACGTTCAGATGGTTCCCAATGTGGATCAGGATCTTCAGCTCTGACATCAGAGCCTTGTGGTCACTGGCACACGCTCCCTCTGGAACAGAAGACAGGGAGAGACGAGGTCAGGACACGCACACGCACGCACGCAGGCAGGCAGGCACACACACAGGCAGGCACACACACATGCATGCAGACAGGCACACACACACACGCGCACACATGCATGCAGACAGGCACACACACACACACACACACACACACACACACACACACACACACACACACACACACACACACACACACACACACACACACACACACACACACACCACTCACCTTTCAACATCTTCACCGCCACAGTGTCCAGGCTGCTCTTCTTGCTGATTCCAAAGATGGAGGCCTCGATGACCTTCCCAAACGCTCCATGACCCAACACCTTCCCTGAGAGAGGGAGGAAGAGAGAGAGACAGAGAGGGAGGAAGAGAGAGGGACAGAGAGGGAGAGAGGGACAGAGACAGAGAGGGAGGAAGAGAGAGAGACAGAGAGGGAGAGAGACAGGGAGAGAGAGAGAGAGAGACAGAGAGGGAGAGAGACAGAGAGAGAGAGAGAGAGAGAGAGAGAGAGAGGGAGAGAGAGAGAGAGAGAGAGAGAGAGAGAGAGAGAGAGGAGAGAGAGAGAGAGAGAGAGAGAGAGAGAGAGGGAGGAAGAGAGAGAGACAGAGAGGGAGGAAGAGAGAGAGACAGAGAGGGAGGAAGAGAGAGAGACAGAGAGAGGGAGAGAGAGACAGAGAGAGAGACAGAGGGAGAGGGAGGTAGCAATAGAGAGAGGGAGAGAGAGATGAGAGAGAGAGAGAGAGAGAGGGGGAGAGAGAGAGAGAGGAGAGGAGAATTAGAGAAACCAGATGTGTTTCTACTTCTAAAAGTAAAGACGTTTTGATTTATCTGCTGGTCTGGTTCACTGATCCTAATGTCCCTCCAGACTGCAACATCTGCTCTCTCTGCAGAGTAATTATCTCTGCAGAGTAACTTCACCCCTACCTACATGTACAAATGACCTCGACTAACCTGTACCCTGCACACTGTACCAGTACCAGCTTTATATAGCCTCGTTATTGTTGTTACTTTAACTGCATTGTTGGTTAAGGGCTTGTAAGTAATCATTTCACTTTATTAAGGTCTACCTACACCTGTTGTATTCAACGCATGTGACGAATACAATTTGATTTGATTTAATGTAAATGTATGAATCAAAAAGTTAGAATGCAACAATAATTCCAATGTCCAAAGGGTTTTGCCATCCATCACCCTGGACGGGACCCAGACACTACCCCTTGGGACTGTGTGTGTGTTACAGAGCACTGAACAGAGAGTGAACCAGTATCAAACACCATCATCATTACCACTGACCCAAACCCTCATCATCATCAGTAGCAGTCTGGGCTCCAGACCCATTCAACGGGAACAGAGGAAACCAGAATGTAACATTCATTAGTTTGGTTCATTATTTTTGCTAACTCACTCACTCATTCTTCAGTTTGTTTATTCTTTCATTCCTCCATATGCTCCCTCCCTCCCTCCCTCCCTCCATCTATCTATCTATCTATCTATCTATCCCTCGCTCCCTGCTGGGGTGGCAGGTACCCTAGTGGTTAGAGCGTTGGGCCAGTAACCGAAAGGTTGCTGGATTGAATCCCCGAGTTGACAAAGTAAAAATGTGTCATTCCGCCCCTGAGCAAGTTCCCTGGGCGCTGAAGCCATGGAAGTCAATTAAGGCAGCCCCCCCCACCTCTCTGATTCAAAGGGGGTGGGGTAAAAATATCCCCCTTTATCCATCCCTCCTCTTCTTACCTAGTCGTAGTTTGTCCACAGATATCTCCCACTGGGAGGAGTCGTACGAGAGGTATTCAAACTGCTCATCCAGGGGTACCTCCCCTGGGTCCATTATGATGGACAGATAGCCTGTCTTTATGTCTGCCGGGTTCACCTGGAGAGAGAGAGAGAAGAGGCTCAGTGAAACATGGCCACATTGATGTTGAACATCTCTGTTAGCCATACATGTTGAACCAAACATCTCTATTAGCCATACGTGTTGAACCAAACATCTCTGTTAGCCATACATGTTGAACCAAACATCTCTGTTAGCCATACGTGTTGAACCAAACATCTCTGTTAGCCATACATGTTGAACCAAACATCTCTGTTAGCCATACATGTTGAACCAAACATCTCTGTTAGCCATACGTGTTGAACCAAACATCTCTATTAGCCATACATGTTGAACCAAACATCTCTGTTAGATGGTAGACATACTGACTTTGATATTTCACAGAGAGACTTGGGGTATTTGCACCTTGCCTCCTTTCCCCATGTGACTAAAGTGCTGAGGGGGATGTTACAGAGGTGAGGTCAGAGTTCACAGTCACTCTGATTGGAGGAGATCCATGATCTCTTAGAACAGAGAGAGCCTATTGGGAGTTCACAGGATGTGTGTGTTCTGACCCGTTTGACGTTGTAGAAGATGAGGATGAGTAGAGCCCAGAAGAACACAGCGAAGACGCCTGTCCCAATCAGAATCACGATCTCCACGTTAGCCCTGTCACTGGAACCTGGTGAGATAAACAACAACAACATTAGCCCTGTCACTAGAACCTGGTGAGATAAACAACAACAACATTAGCCCTGTCACTGGAACCTGGGATAAACAACAACAACATTAGCCCTCTCACTGGAACCTGGTGAGATAAACAACAACAACATCACTGGAACCTGGGATAAACCCAACATTAGCCCTCACTGGAACCTGGTGAGATAAACAACAACAACATTAGCCCTGTCACTGGAACCTGGTGAGATAAACAACAACATTAGCCCTGTCACTGGAACCTGGTGAGATAAACAACAACAACATTAGCCCTCTCACTGGAACCTGGTGAGATAAACAACAACAACATTAGCCCTGTCACTGGAACCTGGTGAGATAAACAACAACAACATTAGCCCTGTCACTGGAACCTGGGATAAACAACAACAACATTAGCCCTGTCACTGGAACCTGGTGAGATAAACAACAACAACGTTAGCCCTGTCATTGGAACCTTGGATAAACAACAACAACATTAGCCCTGTCAATGGAACCTGGTGAGATAAACAACAACAACATTAGCCCTGTCACTGGAACCTAGTGAGATAAACAACAACAACATCAGCCCTGTCACTGGAACCTGGTGAGATAAACAACAACAACATTAGCCCTGTCACTGGAACCTTGGATAAACAACAACAACATTAGCCCTGTCAATGGAACCTGGTGAGATAAACAACAACAACATTAGCCCTGTCACTGGAACCTAGTGAGATAAACAACAACAACATCAGCCCTGTCACTGGAACCTGGTGAGATAAACAACAACAACATTAGCCCTGTCACTGGAACCTTGGATAAACAACAACAACATTAGCCCTGTCACTGGAACCTGGTGAGATAAACAACAACAACATTAGCCATGTCACTGGAACCTGGTGAGATAAACAACAACAACGTTAGCCCTGTCACTAGAACCTGGTGAGATAAACAACAACAACATTAGCCCTGTCACTGGAACCTGGGATAAACAACAACAACATTAGCCCTGTCACTAGAACCTGGTGAGATAAACAAGAACAACATTAGCCCTGTCACTGGAACCTGGGATAAACAACAACAACATTAGCCCTGTCACTGGAACCTGGTGAGATAAACAACAACAACATTAGCCCTGTCACTGGAACCTCGTGAGATAAACAACAACAACATTAGCCCTGTCACTGGAACCTGGTGAGATAAACAACAACAACATTAGCCCTGTCACTGGAACCTGGTGAGATAAACAACAACAACATTAGCCCTGTCACTGGAACCTGGGATAAACAAAAACATTAGCCCTGTCACTGGAACCTAGTGAGATAAACAACAACAACATTAGCCCTGTCACTAGAACCTGGTGAGATAAACAACAACAACATTAGCCCTGTCACTGGAACCTTGGATAAACAACAACAACATTAGCCCTGTCACTGGAACCTGGTGAGATAAACAACAACAACATTAGCCCTGTCACTGGAACCTGGTGAGATAAACAACAACAACATTAGCCCTGTCACTGGAACCTGGTGAGATAAACAACAACAACATTAGCCCTGTCACTGGAACCTGGGATAAACAACAACAACATTAGCCCTGTCACTGGAACCTGGTGAGATAAACAACAACAACATTAGCCATGTCACTGGAACCTGGTGAGATAAACAACAACAACATTAGCCCTGTCACTGGAACCTGGTGAGATAAACAACAACAACATTAGCCCTGTCACTGGAACCTGGTGAGATAAACAACAACAACATCAGCCCTCTCACTGGAACCTGGTGAGATAAACAACAACAACATTAGCCCTGTCACTGGAACCTGGTGAGATAAATGTAACCTGGAGGGATGAATGGAACCTGGAGGGATGAATGGAACCTGGAGGGATGAAATGAACCTGGAGGGATGAATGGAACCTGGAGGGATGAATGGAACCTGGAGGGATGAATGAAACCTGGAGGGATGAATGGAACCTGGAGGGATGAATGAAACCTGGAGGGATGAATGGAACCTGGAGGGATGAATGAAACCTGGAGGGATGAATGGAACCTGGAGGGATGAATGGAACCTGGAGGGATGAATGGAACCTGGAGGGATGAATGGAACCTGGAGGGATGAATAGAACCTGGAGGGATGAATGGAACCTGGAGGGATGAATGGAACCTGGAGGGATGAAATGAACCTGGAGGGATGAATGGAACCTGGAGGGATGAATGGAACCTGGAGGGATGAAATGAACCTGGAGGGATGAATGGAACCTGGAGGGATGAATGGAACATGGAGGGATGAATGGAACCTGGAGGGATGATTAGAACCTGGAGGGATGAATGGAACCTGGAGGGATGAATGGAACCTGGAGGGATGAATGGAACCTGGAGGGATGAATAGAACCTGGAGGGATGAATGGAACCTGGAGGGATGAGTTCTCAGAGGGGATGCTATAACCAGTTAAATATCAATTTAGTTCATTATTTATCATCAGCTAACCCACTGAATAATAACCTGAATCATGTATCACCAGCTAGCCGGCAGGTAGCCTAGTGGTTAGAGTGTAGAGGTGGCAGGTAGCCTAGTGGTTAGAGTGTAGAGGTGGCAGGTAGCCTAGTGGTTAGAGCGTAGAGGTGGCAGGAAGCCTAGTGATGACAGTGTAGAGGTGGCAGGTAGCCTAGTGGTTAGAGCGTAGAGGTGGCAGGTAGCCTAGTGGTTAGAGCGTAGAGGTGGCAGGTAGCCTAGTGGTTAGAGTGTAGAGGGGGCAGGGTAGCCTAGTGGTTAGAGTGTAGAGGCGGCAGGTAGCCTAGTGGTTAGAGTGTAGAGGGGGCAGGTAGCCTAGTGGTTAGAGTGTAGAGGTGGCAGGTAGCCTAGTGGTTAGGGCGTAGAGGTGGCAGGTAGCCTAGTGGTTAGAGTGTAGAGGGGCAGGGTAGCCTAGTGGTTAGAGTGTAGGCGGCAGGTAGCCTAGTGGTTAGAGTGTAGAGGGGCAGGTAGCCTAGTGGTTAGAGTGTAGAGGTGGCAGGTAGCCTAGTGGTTAGAGCGTAGAGGTGGCAGGTAGCCTAGTGGTTAGAGTGTAGAGGTGGCAGGTAGCCTAGTGGTTAGAGCGTAGAGGTGGCAGGTAGCCTAGTGGTTAGAGTGTAGAGGTGGCAGGTAGCCTAGTGGTTAGAGTGTAGATGTGGCAGGTAGCCTAGTGATTAGAGTGTAGAGATGGCAGGTAGCCTAGTGGTTAGAGTGTAGAGGTGGCAGGTAGCCTAGTGGTTAGAGCGTAGAGGTGGCAGGTAGCCTAGTGGTTAGAGCGTAGAGGCGGCAGGTAGCCTAGTGGTTAGATCGTAGAGGTGGCAGGTAGCCTAGTGGTTAGAGTGTAGAGGTGGCAGGTAGCCTAGTGGTCAGAGCGTAGAGGTGGCAGGTAGCCTAG
>NW_027008458.1:22500-27500 GCF_036934945.1 Oncorhynchus masou masou | reverse complement strand
GTGTGTGAGGCCCACGTTCCTCTGTGTGTGAGGCCCACGTGCCTCTGTGTGTGAGGCCACGTTCCTCTGTGTGAGGCCCACGTTCCTCTGTGTGTGAGGCCCACGTTCCTCTGTGTGAGGCCCACGTTCCTCTGTGTGTGAGGCCCACGTTCCTCTGTGTGTGTGAAGCCCATGTTCCTCTGTGTGTGTGAGGCCCACGTTCCTCTGTGTGTGTGAGGCCCACGTGCCTCTGCGTGTGTGAGGCCCACGTTCCTCTGTGTGTGAGGCCCACGTGCCTCTGCGTGTGTGAGGCCCACGTTCCTCTGTGTGTGAGGCCCACGTTCCTCTGTGTATGTGAGGCCCACGTGCCTCTGCGTGTGTGAGGCCCACGTTCCTCTGTGTGTGAGGCCCACGTTCCTCTGTGTGAGGCCCACGTTCCTCTGTGTGAGGCCCACGTGCCTCTGTGTGTGTGAGGCCCACGTTCCTCTGTGTGTGAGGCCCACGTGCCTCTGTGTGTGAGGCCCACGTTCCTCTGTGTGAGGCCCACGTTCCTCTGTGTGTGAGGCCCACGTTCCTCTGTGTGAGGCCCACGTTCCTCTGTGTGTGAGGCCCACGTTCCTCTGTGTGTGTGAAGCCCATGTTCCTCTGTGTGTGTGAAGCCCACGTTCCTCTGTGTGTGTGAAGCCCACGTTCCTCTGTGTGTGTGAGGCCCACGTTCCTCTGTGTGTGTGAGGCCCACGTTCCTCTGTGTGTGTGAGGCCCACGTTCCTCTGTGTGAGGCCCACGTTCCTCTATGTGTTCCACTGGAGGTTCTACTTGGAACCCAAAAAGGTTCTCCCTTAAACCAAGAAGAGCTCTATCTAGGATCCATAGAGGCTTGTCCTATGGGGACAGTTGAAGAACCCTTTTCTCTAAGAGTGTAGAGGTTCCTGTGTGTGTCTCCCTCTCACCTTTAACCGATATGTATTTGCGTAGACAGTGTTTCTCTCACCTTTAACCGATATGTATTTGCGTAGACAGTGTTTCTCTCACCTTTAACCGATATGTATTTGCGTAGACAGTGTTTCTCTCACCTTTAACCGATATGTATTTGCGTAGACAGTGTTTCTCTCACCTTTAACCGATATGTATTTGCGTAGACAGTGTTTCTCTCACCTTTAACCGATATGTATTTGCGTAGACAGTGTTTCTCTCACCTTTAACCGATATGTATTTGCGTAGACAGTGTTTCTCTCACCTTTAACCGATATGTATTTGCGTAGACAGTGTTTCTCTCACCTTTAACCGATATGTATTTGCGTAGACAGTGTTTCTCTCACCTTTAACCGATATGTATTTGCGTAGACAGTGTTTCTCTCACCTTTAACCGATATGTATTTGCGTAGACAGTGTTTCTCTCACCTTTAACCGATATGTATTTGCGTAGACAGTGTTTCTCTCACCTTTAACCGATATGTATTTGCGTAGACAGTGTTTCTCTCACCTTTAACCGATATGTATTTGCGTAGACAGTGTTTCTCTCACCTTTAACCGATATGTATTTGCGTAGACAGTGTTTCTCTCACCTTTAACCGATATGTATTTGCGTAGACAGTGTTTCTCTCACCTTTAACCGATATGTATTTGCGTAGACAGTGTTTCTCTCACCTTTAACCGATATGTATTTGCGTAGACAGTGTTTCTCTCACCTTTAACCGATATGTATTTGCGTAGACAGTGTTTCTCTCACCTTTAACCGATATGTATTTGCGTAGACAGTGTTTCTCTCACCTTTAACCGATATGTATTTGCGTAGACAGTGTTTCTCTCACCTTTAACCGATATGTATTTGCGTAGACAGTGTTTCTCTCACCTTTAACCGATATGTATTTGCGTAGACAGTGTTTCTCTCACCTTTAACCGATATGTATTTGCGTAGACAGTGTTTCTCTCACCTTTAACCGATATGTATTTGCGTAGACAGTGTTTCTCTCACCTTTAACCGATATGTATTTGCGTAGACAGTGTTTCTCTCACCTTTAACCGATATGTATTTGCGTAGACAGTGTTTCTCTCACCTTTAACCGATATGTATTTGCGTAGACAGTGTTTCTCTCACCTTTAACCGATATGTATTTGCGTAGACAGTGTTTCTCTCACCTTTAACCGATATGTATTTGCGTAGACAGTGTTTCTCTCACCTTTAACCGATATGTATTTGCGTAGACAGTGTTTCTCTCACCTTTAACCGATATGTATTTGCGTAGACAGTGTTTCTCTCACCTTTAACCGATATGTATTTGCGTAGACAGTGTTTCTCTCACCTTTAACCGATATGTATTTGCGTAGACAGTGTTTCTCTCACCTTTAACCGATATGTATTTGCGTAGACAGTGTTTCTCTCGGCTCCTCCTATTCTGAACCTCACAGACATAGTTCCCTTCATCCTGTAGCGTGATGCTAGCGATGGTCATCTCCAGGACCCAGCTGTTAGACTGCTCCTGATAGGTCAGTTGTCCATCCAGGCGGTCAGCGTACAGGTGGACACTACGACAGTCCAGCTCCAGGGGTTTACCACGCTCATCCTGCAGCGCCTGGAGGGAGGGAGAGAGAGAGGGAGAGAGGGAGGGAGGGGGAGAGGGAGGGAGGGAGAGAGAGAGGGAGGGGGAGAGGGAGGGAGAGAGAGAGAGGGAGGGGGAGAGGGAGGGAGGGAGTGGGAGGGGGAGAGGGAGGGAGGGAGGATGGATAAGTCAGTCTTACTGTTCTTCCTATCCTGTCCTACTATTCTACTACCCTGGGTCCCAGATTGGTTTTGTGTTGTCTTACCAAAATTCATCAACAAGTTTACAATGGAATTGTCAAGATTTGGGATTACCAGTCACAACCAAATTAAACTACTGTAGCATTAAGAACATTCAGTGTGCCATTCTCTCTACCTAGGGGTTCAATCTTTACCAGGTGAGCTGTTACCTGTGGGTCCAGTCTGTACCAGGTGAGCTGTTACCTGTGGGTCCAGTCTGTACCAGGTGAGCTGTTACCTGTGGTTCCAGTCTGTACCAGGTGAGCTGTTATCTGTGGTTCCAGTCTGTACCAGGTGAGCTGTTACCTGTGGGTCCAGTCTGTACCAGGTGAGCTGTTACCTGTGGGTCCAGTCTGTACCAGGTGAGCTGTTACCTGCGGGTCCAGTCTGTACCAGGTGAGCTGTTACCTGTGGGTCCAGTCTGTACCAGGTGAGCTGTTACCTGCGGGTCCAGTCTGTACCAGGTGAGCTGTTACCTGTGGGTCCAGTCTGTACCAGGTGAGCTGTTACCTGCGGGTCCAGTCTGTACCAGGTGAGCTGTTACCTGCGGGTCCAGTCTGTACCAGATGAGCTGTTACCTGTGGGTCCAGTCTGTACCAGGTGAGCTGTTACCTGTGGGTCCAGTCTGTACCAGGTGAGCTGTTACCTGCGGGTCCAGTCTGTACCAGGTGAGCTGTTACCTGTGGGTCCAGTCTGTACCAGGTGAGCTGTTACCTGCGGGTCCAGTCTGTACCAGGTGAGCTGTTCGTAGGTGTAGTTGTCAGCGATGCAGCTTAGCGACACCTCCTCCTGCTCCAGAGGTTCCTCAGACGGACCCAGCTCTACACTGAACCCTTCTGGGATAGCTGGAGGAGGGAGGGAGGGGATTAGATTATTTTGCTTATGATATTGAGGGCTCTATGGTTCAAAATGTTTGTTGTTGTTGTATTACTACACAAACTATTACTACTACTATTACAAAATGGCAGATGTATTTATTAATGTATATATAATGCATATTACTGTACAGTACGTTGTATGCTAAACCAAGAGAAGGTAATCAGTTGAAATACTCACTGGTCACATAGAAGTATATCAGCTTCTGGTCTTTACCCACTTTGTTGTTAGCAGAACATTTATACATGACTGATACACTGGCGTTCTGGATCACCAGTCTGCTGACTATCTAGAGAGGAGAGGAGGGAGGGAGAGGGAGGGAGGGAGGGAGGGAGGGAGGGAGGGAGAGGAGAGGAGAGGAGAGGAGGGAGGGAGGGAGGGAGGGAGGGAGAGAGGGAGGGAGGGAGGGAGGGGGGAGAGGGGGGGGGAGGGAGGGAGAGGAGAGGAGGGAGGGAGGGAGGGAGGGAGGGAGGGAGGGAGGGAGGGAGGGAGGGAGGGAGGGAGGGAGGGAGGGAGGGAGGGAGGGAGGGAGGGAGGGAGGGAGGGAGGGAGGGAGGGAGGGAGGGGGAGGGGGAGGGAGGGAGGATTCAATACAACATGGCTTCCATACTAAATAAATCTGCTCTTACATTGAAAATGCTGAAGAAAGTAGGGAGATGGGTTATAAATGTGTTATGCTGAAGACAGAAGGGAGATGGGTTATAAATGTGATATTATGTGTTGAAATGTTTTTTACTAGACAACTGACTGGGTCTTTGAACCCTGACCTGGAATCCACACTCAATCCACTAGTATCTACTCTGACTCTGGTTGTCCTGGTTGTTCTGGTTGTCCTGGTTGTCCTGGCTGTCCTGGTTGTCCTGGTTGTCCTGGCTGATTCCATGCTACTCTGACTGGTTGTCCTGGTTATCCTGGTTGTCCTGGTTGTCCTGGTTGTCCTGGTTGTTTCCATGCTACTCTGACTCTGGCTGTCCTGGCTGTCCTGGCTGTCCTGATTGTCCTGGTTGTTTCCATGCTACTCTGACTCTGACTGTCCTGGCTGTCCTAGCTGTCCTGGTTGTTTCCATGCTACTCTGGCTCTGGTTGTCCTGATTGATTCCATGCTACTCTGGCTCTGGTTGTCCTGGTTGTCCTGGTTGATTCCATGCTACTCTGGCTCTGGTTGTGCTGGTTGTCCTGGTTGTCCCTGTTGATTCCATGCTACTCTGGCTCTGGTTGTCCTGGTTGTCCTGGTTGTTCCTGTTGATTCCATGCTACTCTTGCTCTGGTTGTCCTTGTTGTCCTGGTTGTCCTGGTTGTTCCTGTTGATTCCATGCTACTCTGGCTCTGGTTGTCCTGGTTGTCCTTGTTGTCCTGATTGATTCCA
>NW_027008458.1:0-17500 GCF_036934945.1 Oncorhynchus masou masou | reverse complement strand
GCTGATGTTACTGCTGTTCTACTGGCTGATGTTACTACTGTCTGATGTTACTACTGTTCTACTGGCTGATGTTACTACTGTTCTACTGGCTGATGATACTACTGTTCTACTGGCTGATGTTCTACTGTTCTACTGGCTGATGTTACTACTGTTCTACTGGCTGATGTTACTACTGTTCTACTGTCTGATGTTACTACTGTTCTACTGGCTGATGTTATACTGGCTGATGTTACTACTGTTCTATTGGCTGATGTTCTACTGTTCTACTGGCTGATGTTACTACTGTTCTACTGTCTGATGTTACTACTGTTCTACTGGCTGATGTTATACTGGTTGATGTTACTAATGTTCTACTGGCTGATGTTACTACTGTTCTACTGGCTGATGTTCTACTGTTCTACTGTCTGATGTTACTACTGTTATACTGGCTGATGCTACTACTGTTCTACTGGCTGATGTTACTACTGTTCTACTGGCTAATGTTACTACTGTTCTACTGGCTGATGTTACTACTGTTCTACTGGCTGATGTTACTACTGTTCTACTGGCTGATGTTACTACTGTTCTACTGGCTAATATTACTACTGTTCTACTGGCTGATGTTACTACTGTTCTACTGGCTGTTGTTACTACTGTTCTACTGGCTGTTGTTACTACTGTTCTACTGGCTGATGTTACTACTGTTCTACTGGCTGATGTTACTACTGTTCTACTGGCTGATGTTACTACTGTTCTACTTGCTGTTGTTACTACTGTTCTACTGGCTGATGTTACTACTGTTCTACTGGCTGATGTTACTACTGTCTGATGTTACTACTGTTCTACTGGCTGATGTTACTAATGTTCTACTGGCTGATGTTCTACTGTTCTACTGGCTGATGTTACTACTGTTCTACTGGCTGATGTTACTACTGTTCTACTGTCTGATGTTACTACAGTTCTACTGGCTGATGTTACTACTGTTCTACTGGCTGATGTTCTACTGTTCAACTGGCTGATGTTACTACTGTTCTACTGTCTGATGTTACTACTGTTCTACTGGCTAATGTTACTACTGTTCTACTGGCTGATGTTACTACTGTTCTACTGGCTGTTGTTACTACTGTTCTACTGGCTGATGTTCTACTGTTCTACTGTCTGATGTTACTACTGTTCTACTGGCTGATGTTACTACTGTTCTACTGGCTGATGTTCTACTGTTCTACTGGCTGATGTTACTACTGTTCTACTGGCTGATGTTACTACTGTTCTACTGTCTGATGTTACTACTGTTCTACTGGCTGATGTTCTACTGTTCTACTGGCTGATGTTCTACTGTTCTACTGGCTGATGTTCTACTGTTCTACTGGCTGATGTTCTACTGTTCTACTGGCTGATGTTACTACTGTTCTATTGGCTGATGTTCTACTGTTCTACTGGCTGATGTTACTACTGTTCTACTGGCTGATGTTACTACTGTTCTATTGGCTGATGTTCTACTGTTCTACTGGCTGATGTTACTACTGTTCTACTGTCTGATGTTACTACTGTTCTACTGGCTAATGTTACTACTGTTCTACTGGCTGTTGTTACTACTGTTCTACTGGCTGATGTTACTACTGTTCTACTGGCTGATGTTACTACTGTTCTACTGGCTGATGTTACTACTGTTCTACTGGCTGATGTTAAAACTGTTCTACTTGCTGATGTTACTACTGTTCTACTGGCTGATGTTCTAATGGCTGATGTTACTACTGTTCTACTGTCTGATGTTACTACTGTTCTACTGTCTGATGTTACTACTGTTCTACTGGCTGATGTTACTACTGTTCTACTGGCTGATGTTACTACTGTTCTACTGGCTGATGTTCTACTGTTCTACTGGCTGATGTTACTACTGTTCTACTGGCTGATGTTACTACTGTTCTACTGGCTGATGTTCTACTGTTCTACTGGCTGATGTTACTACTGTTCTACTGTCTGATGTTACTACTGTTCTACTGGCTGATGTTCTACTGTTCTACTGGCTGATGTTCTACTGTTCTACTGGCTGATGTTATATACGTCTATATATCACAACGTCTATCTATCACCACGTCTATCTATCACCACATCTACCTATCACCACGTCTATCTAACACCACGTCTATCTATCACCACGTCTATCTATCACCACGTCTATCTATCACCACATCTATATATAACCACGTCTGTATATCACCACGTCTTTATATCACCACGTCTATCACCACGTCTATATATCACCACGTCTATATATCACCATGTCTATCTATCACCACGTCTATATATCACCACGTCTATCACCACGTCTATATATCACCACGTCTATATATCACCAGGTCTATATATCATCACGCCTATATATCACCACGTCTATATATCACCACATCTATATATCACCACGTCTATATATCACAACGTCTATATATCACCGCGTCTATATATCACCGCGTCTAAATATTACCACGTCTATATATCACCATGTCTATATATCACCACGTCTAAATATCACCACGTCTATATATCAACACGTCTATATATCACCACGTCTATATATCACCACATCTATATATCACCACGTCTATATATCACCACGTCTATATATCACCGCGTCTATATATCACCGCGTCTATATATCACCACGTCTATCACCACGTCTATATATCACCACGTCTATCACCACGTCTATCACCACATCTATATATCACCACGTCTATATATCACCACGTCTCTATATCACCACGTCTATATATCACCATGTCTATATGTCACCACATCAATATATCACCATGTCTATATATCACCACATCTATATATCACCACGTCTATATATCACCACGTCTATCACCACATTTATCACCACGTCTATATATAACCACGACTATCTATCACCACGTCTATCACCACATCTATATATCACCACATCTATATATCACCACGTCTAACTATCACCATGTCTATCTATCACCACGTCTATATATCACCACGTCTATCTATCACCACGTCTATATATCACCACGTCTATCTATAACCACATCTATCTATCACCACGTCTATATATATCACCACGTCTATATATCACCATGTCTATATATCACCACGTCTATATATCACCACGTCTATATATCACCATGTCTATATATCACCACGTCTATATATCACCACGTCTATCTATCACCACGTCTATATATCACCACATCTATCTATAACCACATCTATCTATCACCACGTCTATATATATCACCACGTCTATATATCACCATGTCTATATATCACCACGTCTATATATCACCATGTCTATATATCACCACGTCTATATATCACCATGTCTATATATCACCACGTCTATATATCACCACATCTATCTATCACCACGTCTATCTATCACCACGTCTATATATATCACCACGTCTATATATCACCATGTATATATATCACCACGTCTATCTATCGACACGTCTATCTATCACCACGTCTATATATCACCACATCTATATATCACCACATCTATATATCACCACGTCTATATATCACCACGTCTATATATCACCACGTCTATATATCACCACGTCTATATATCACCATGTCTATATATCACCACGTCTATATATCACCACATCTATATATCACCATGTCTATATATCACCACGTCGATATGTCACCACGTCTATATACCACCACGTCTATCACCACGTCTATATATCACCACATCTATATATCACCACATCTATATATCACCAAGTCTATATACCACCACGTCTATCACCACGTCGATATATCACCACGTCTATATATCACCACGTCTATCACCACATCTATATATCACCATGTCTATATGTCACCACGTCTATCTATCACCACGTCTATCCATCACCACGTCTATATATCACCACATCTATATACCACCACGTCTATATATCACCACGTCTATATTTCACCAAGTCTATATATCACCACGTCTATATATCACCACATCTATATATCACCATGTCTATATATCACCACGTCTATATATCACCACATCTATATATCACCATGTCTATATATCACCAAGTCGATATGTCACCACGTCTATATACCACCACGTCTATCACCACGTCTATATATCACCACATCTATATATCACCACATCTATATATCACCACATCTATATATCACCAAGTCTATATACCACCACGTCTATCACCACGTCGATATATCACCACGTCTATATATCACCACGTCTATCACCACATCTATATATCACCGTGTCTATATGTCACCACGTCTATCTATCACCACGTCTATCCATCACCACGTCTATATATCACCACATCTATATACCACCACGTCTATATATCACCACGTCTATATTTCACCAATTCTATATATCACCACGTCTATATATCACCACGTCTATATATAAACACGTCTATATATCACCACATCTATATATCACCACATCTATATATCACCACGTCTATATATCACCACGTCTATATATCACCACGTCTATCACCACGTCTATATATAACCATGTCTATATATCACCACGTCTATATATCACCACATCTATATATCACCACATCTATATATCACCATGTCTATCATCACGTCTACATATAACCACATCTATATCACCACGTCTATACATCACCACGTCTATACATCACCACGTCTATATATCACCACGTCTATATATCACCACGTCTATATATCACCACGTCTATATATCACCACATCTATATATCACCAAGTCTATCTATCACCACGTCTATCTATTACCACGTCTATATATCACCACGTCTATCACCACATCTATATATCACCACATCTATATATCACCACGTCTATCTATCACCACGTCTATCTATCACCACGTCTATATATCACCACGTCTATCACCACATCTATATATAACCACATCTATATATCACCACATCTATATATCACCACGTCTATCACCAAGTCTATATATCACCACATCTATATATCACCATGTCTATATATCACCATGTCTATATATCACCACGTCTATCTATCACCACGTCTATATATGACCACGTCTATATATCAATACATCTATATATCACCACGTCTATCACCACGTCTATATATCACCACATCTATATATCACCACGTCCTATCACCACGTCTATATATCACCACATCTATATATCACCACATCTATATATCACCACGTCTATATATCACCACGTCTATATATCACCACGTCTATATATCACCACGTCTATATATCACCACGTCTATCACCACGTTTATATATCATCATGTCTATCTATCACCACGTCTATATATCACCACGTCTATATATCACCACGTCTATATATCACCACGTCTATATATCACCACGTCTATCTATCACCACGTCTATCTATTAACACGTCTATATATCACCACGTCTATATATCACCACGTCTATATATCACCACGTCCATCTATCACAACGTCTATCTATCACCACGTCTATCTTTCACCACGTCTACCTATCACCACGTCTATATATCACCACGTCTATATATCACAACGTCTATATATCACCACGTCTATATATCACCACGTCTATATATCACCAAATCTATATATCACCACATCTATATATCACCACGTCTATATATCACCACGTCTATCACCACATCTATATATAACCACATCTATATATCACCACGTCTATATATCACCACGTCTATATATCACCACGTCTATATATCACCACATCTATATATCACCATGTCTATATATCACCACGTCTATATATCACCACATCTATATCACCATGTCTATATATCACCACGTCGATATGTCACCACGTCTATATACCACCACGTCTATCACCACGTCTATATATCACCACATCTATATATCACCACATCTATATATCACCACATCTATATATCACCAAGTCTATATACCACCACGTCTATCACCACGTCGATATATCACCACGTCTATATATCACCATGTCTATCACCACATCTATATATCACCATGTCTATATGTCACCACGTCTATCTATCACCACGTCTATCCATCACCACGTCTATATATCACCACATCTATATACCACCACGTCTATATATCACCACGTCTATATTTCACCAAGTCTATATCACCACGTCTATATATCACCACATCTATATATCACCATGTCTATATATCACCACGTCTATATATCACCACATCTATATATCACCATGTCTATATATCACCACGTCGATATGTCACCACGTCTATATACCACCACGTCTATCACCACGTCTATATATCACCACATCTATATATCACCACATCTATATATCACCACATCTATATATCACCAAGTCTATATACCACCACGTCTATCACCACGTCGATATATCACCACGTCTATATATCACCACGTCTATCACCACATCTATATATCACCATGTCTATATGTCACCACGTCTATCTATCACCACGTCTATCCATCACCACGTCTATATTTCACCACATCTATATACCACCACGTCTATATATCACCACGTCTATATTTCACCAAGTCTATATATCACCACGTCTATATATCACCACGTCTATATATAAACACGTCTATATATCACCACATCTATATATCACCACATCTATATATCACCACGTCTATATATCACCACGTCTATATATCACCACGTCTATCACCACGTCTATATATAACCATGTCTATATATCACCACGTCTATATATCACCACATCTATATATCACCACATCTATATATCACCATGTCTATCATCACGTCTACATATAACCACATCTATATATCACCACGTCTATACATCACCACGTCTATATATCACCACGTCTATATATCACCACGTCTATATATCACCACGTCTATATATCACCACGTCTATATATCACCACATCTATATATCACCAAGTCTATCTATCACCACGTCTATCTATTACCACGTCTATATATCACCACGTCTATCACCACATCTATATATCACCACATCTATATATCACCACGTCTATCTATCACCACGTCTATCTTTCACCACGTCTACCTATCACCACGTCTATATATCACCACGTCTATATATCACAACGTCTATATATCACCACGTCTATATATCACCACGTCTATATATCACCAAATCTATATATCACCACATCTATATATCACCACGTCTATATATCACCACGTCTATCACCACATCTATATATAACCACATCTATATATCACCACGTCTATATATCACCACGTCTATATATCACCACGTCTATATATCACCACATCTATATATCACCATGTCTATATATCACCACGTCTATATATCACCACATCTATATATCACCATGTCTATATATCACCACGTCGATATGTCACCACGTCTATATACCACCACGTCTATCACCACGTCTATATATCACCACATCTATATATCACCACATCTATATATCACCACATCTATATATCACCAAGTCTATATACCACCACGTCTATCACCACGTCGATATATCACCACGTCTATATATCACCATGTCTATCACCACATCTATATATCACCATGTCTATATGTCACCACGTCTATCTATCACCACGTCTATCCATCACCACGTCTATATATCACCACATCTATATACCACCACGTCTATATATCACCACGTCTATATTTCACCAAGTCTATATATCACCACGTCTATATATCACCACATCTATATATCACCATGTCTATATATCACCACGTCTATATATCACCACATCTATATATCACCATGTCTATATATCACCACGTCGATATGTCACCACGTCTATATACCACCACGTCTATCACCACGTCTATATATCACCACATCTATATATCACCACATCTATATATCACCACATCTATATATCACCAAGTCTATATACCACCACGTCTATCACCACGTCGATATATCACCACGTCTATATATCACCACGTCTATCACCACATCTATATATCACCATGTCTATATGTCACCACGTCTATCTATCACCACGTCTATCCATCACCACGTCTATATTTCACCACATCTATATACCACCACGTCTATATATCACCACGTCTATATTTCACCAAGTCTATATATCACCACGTCTATATATCACCACGTCTATATATAAACACGTCTATATATCACCACATCTATATATCACCACATCTATATATCACCACGTCTATATATCACCACGTCTATATATCACCACGTCTATCACCACGTCTATATATAACCATGTCTATATATCACCACGTCTATATCACCACATCTATATATCACCACATCTATATATCACCATGTCTATCATCACGTCTACATATAACCACATCTATATATCACCACGTCTATACATCACCACGTCTATATATCACCACGTCTATATATCACCACGTCTATATATCACCACGTCTATATATCACCACGTCTATATATCACCACGTCTATATATCACCACATCTATATATCACCAAGTCTATCTATCACCACGTCTATCTATTACCACGTCTATATATCACCACGTCTATCACCACATCTATATATCACCACATCTATATATCACCACGTCTATCTATCACCACGTCTATCTATCACCACGTCTATATATCACCACGTCTATCACCACATCTATATATAACCACATCTATATATCACCACGTCTATCACCAAGTCTATATATCACCACGTCTATATATCACCATGTCTATATATCACCACGTCTATCTATCACCACGTCTATATATGACCACGTCTATATATCAATACATCTATATATCACCACGTCTATATATCACCACGTCTATATATCACCACGTCTATATATCACCACGTCTATAAATCACCACGTCTATCACCACGTTTATATATCATCATGTCTATCTATCACCACGTCTATATATCACCACGTCTATATATCACCACGTCTATATATCACCACGTCTATATATCACCACGTCTATCTATCACCACGTCTATCTATTAACACGTCTATATATCACCACGTCTATCACCACATCTATATATCACCACGTCTATATATCACCACGTCTATATATCACCACGTCTATATATCACCACGTCTATATATCACCACGTCTATATATCACCACGTCTATATATCACCACATCTATCACCACGTCTATATATCACCACGTCTATATATCACCACGTCTATATATCACCACGTCTATATATCACCACGTCTATATATCACCACGTCTATATATCACCACGTCTATCACCACATCTATATATCACCACGTCTATCTATCACCACGTCTATATATCACCACGTCTATATATCACCACGTCGATATGTCACCACGTCTATCACCACATCTATATATCACCACGTCTATATATCACCACGTCTATATATCACCACATCTATATATCACCAATTCTATATATCACCACGTCTATCACCACGTCGATATATCACCACTTCTATTCCAATGGGCACTGCTCACATCTCTCTTGTTGGCAGAGAGAAAGTAAAGCTGAGTGTGTGTGGGTCTCTCTCTCTATAAATCCCCCCCTTTCTCTAAACCCCCCCCTCTCACTCTCTCTCTCTCACACGCACGCACGCACGCACGCACGCACGCACGCACGCACGCACGCACGCACGCACGCACACACACACACACACACACACACACACACACACACACACACACACACACACACAGAAACAGTCACAACTGAATGGATTTTGTGTAATTATTTCATATGTAATTCTCTCAGGCTGGGTTGTGTGTAATTCTCTCAGGCTGGGTTGTGTGTAATTCTCTCAGGCTGGGTTGTGTGTAATTCTCTCAGGCCGGGTTGTGTGTAGTTCTCTCAGGCTGGGTTGTGTGTAATTCTCTCAGGCTGGGTTGTGTGTAGTTCTCTCAGGCTGGGTTGTGTGTAATTCTCTCAGGCTGGGTTGTATGTAATTCTCTCAGTCTGGGTTGTGTGTAATTCTCTCAGGCTGGGTTGTGTGTAATTCTCTCAGGCTGGGTTGTGTGTAATTCTCTCAGGCTGGGTTGTGTGTAATTCTCTCAGGCTGGGTTGTGTGTAATTCTCTCAGGCTGGGTTGTGTGTAATTCTCTCAGGCTGGGTTGTGTGTAGTTCTCTCAGGCTGGGTTGTGTGTAATTCTCTCAGGCTGGGTTGTGTGTAATTCTCTCAGGCTGGGTTGTGTGTAGTTCTCTCAGGCTGGGTTGTGTGTAGTTCTCTCAGGCTGGGTTGTGTGTAGTTCTCTCAGGCTGGGTTGTGTGTAGTTCTCTCAGGCTGGGTTGTGTGTAATTCTCTCAGGCTGGGTTGTGTGTAGTTCTCTCAGGCTGGGTTGTGTGTACTGTATATATGTATATTTACATGCTGTTGAGACCACAGGGGCTCCATCTCCTCCACTGCCAGGTGATGTTGGGGGCGGGACGTCCGTACCCTGTACAGGTGAGGGTCTGGCTGCTGCCACGGCCATATGGGCTAGATGGTGCCGCTATTTCCTTCTCATGGATCTGAGGGGGAACTGAGGGGGTGGGGGGTGGGTAAAGTGGGGAGGAAGGGGAGTGAAGGGGATGATGGGGAGGAAGTGGAAGGTAGAGTAACAAGGGAAACTCTAATCAGAGTATCAGACTTCAAATACATACAGTATCAGTCAAAAGTTTGGACACACCTTCTCATACAACAGTTTTTCTACATTGTAGAATAATAGTGAAGACATCAACACGATTAAATAACACATATGGAAACATGTAGTAACCAAAAAAGTGTTAAACAAATTAAAATATATTTATAAGTAGCCACCCTTTGCCTTGATGACAGCTTTGCACACTCTTGGAAAACCCCTTGAATGAGTTGGTGTGTCCAAACTTTTGACTCATACTGTACATCTAACATTTACAAATACCTGATTCATCTTGAGGCTGGGGGATATTCCATTGGTTTTATTGTACTGGCAAAATAAATCACACTCAGTTCAACTACACCGCTGAGAGTGTATGTGTGTTCAATTACACCACTGAGAGTGTTCAACTACGCCGCTGAGAGTGTTCAACTACGCCGCCACACTACGCCGCTGAGAGTGTTCAACTACGCCGCTGAGAGTGTTCAACTACACCACTGAGAATGATGGTGATGGTTATTGTTGATGAGTGTGATGGTTATGGTGATGGTTACCGTTGACGATGAGTGTGATGTTATGGTGACGGTAACCGTTGACGATGAGAATGATGGTTGTGGTGATGATTACCGTTGACAATGAGTGTGATGGTTATGGTGATGGTTACCGTTGACAATGAGTGTGATGGTTATGGTGATTGTTAACCGTTGACGATGAGGGTGAAGGTTGTGGTGATGGTTACCCTTGACAATGAGTGTGATGGTTATGGTGATGGTTACCGTTGACAATGAGTGTGATGGTTATGGTGATGGTTAACCGTTGACGATGAGGGTGAAGGTTGTGGTGATGGTTACCCTTGACAATGAGTGTGATGGTTATGGTGATGGTTACCGTTGACAATGAGTGTGATGGTTATGGTGATGGTTAACCGTTGACGATGAGGGTGAAGGTTGTGGTGATGGTTACCCTGACAATGAGTGTGATGGTTATGGTGATGGTTACCGTTGACAATGAGTGTGATGGTTATGGTGATGGTTAACCGTTGATGATGAAGGTGAAGGTTGTGGTGATGGTTACCCTTGACAATGAGTGTGATGGTTATGGTGATAGTTACCGTTGACGATGAGTGTGATGGTTATGGTGATAGTTACCGTTGACGATGAGTGTGATGGTGATTCTCCTCTCCAGCAAGGCCACGGTGTTCTTGAGGAGGACGGTGTAGTTCCCAGCATCCTCAGGGTGAACGTCTCTGATCTCTAAGTTATAGTGCTGATGGAGACGCATCCTGTTGAACTCTGGACGACGGCTGATCAACTTATCACCTTTATACCTGAGAGAACATCCAAACAAAAAGGAATACAAAGTTTAACTTTATTTCGAAAAATGTTGTAGCAAACAAGTATTATTAAATACATACACCAGTAACAGGGTACACTTTGGGACTTGTCAGATCGATATCAGCAAGGTAAAATAGCTAACTGCAGCAAAATAGCTTCCTAGCTGATTGACTAAACACAGAACGTCAGCAACAAACCTAGTTTTGAAAAATGAATGTAGAGGGCTTCCTCACAACAAACCTAGATCTGAAAGAGGAATGTAGAGGGCTTCCTCACAACAAACCTAGATCTGAAAGAGGAATGTAGAGGGCTTCCTCACAACAAACCTAGTTCTGAAAGAGGAATTAATAAGAGGGTGTCCTAGCGACAAACCTAGTTCTGAAAGAGGAATTAAGAGGGTGTCCTAGCGACAAACCTAGTTCAACATTATGAAGATTAATGTTCCATATCAGATAGTTAATGTTCTATATAGTTAATGTTCCATATAGTTAATGTTCCATATAGTTAATGTTCCATGGCAGATAGTTAATGTTCCATATAGTTAATGTTCAATAGCAGATAGTTAATGTTCCATGGCAGATAGTTAATGTTCCATATCAGATAGTTAATGTTCCATATAGTTAATGTTCCATGGCAGATGGTTAATGTTGAATGGCAGATAGTTAATGTTCCATGGCAGATAGTTAATGTTCCATGACAGATAGTTAATGTTCAGTGGCAGATAGTTAATGTTCCATATAGTTAATGTTCCATATCAGATAGTTAATGTTCTAAATAGGTAATGTTCCATATCAGAGAGTTAATGTTCCATATCAGATAGTTAATGTTCCATATCAGATAGTTAATGTTCCAGATTGTTAATGTTCCAAATAGTCAATGTTCCATATAGTTAATGTTCCATGGCAGATAGTTAATGTTGAATGGCAGATAGTTAATATTCCATGGAAGATAGTTAATGTTGAATGGCAGATAGTTAATGGTCCATATAGTTAATGTTCCATATCAGATAGTTAATGTTCCATATAGTTAATATTCCATATCAGATAGTTAATGTTCCATATAGTTAATGTTCCATATAGTTAATATTGAATGGCAGATAGTTAATGTTGAATGGCAGATAGTTAATGTTCCATGGAAGATAGTTAATATTCCATATAATTAATGTTCCATGGCAGATAGTTAATGTTGAATGGCAGATAGTTAATGTTCCATGGAGGATAGTTAATGTTCCATATAGTTAATGTTCCATGGCAGATAGTTAATGTTCCAAATAGTTAATGTTCCATATCAGATAGTTAATGTTCCATATAGTTAATGTTCCATATCAGATCGTTAATGTTCCAAATAGTTAATGTTCCATATAGTTAATGTTCCATATAGTTAATGTTCCATATAAGATAGTTAATGTTCCATGTCAGATAGTTAATGTTCCATATCAGATAGTTAATGTTCCATATAGTTTATGTTCCATATAGTTAATGTTCCATATAGTTAATGTTCCATATAGTTAATGTTCCATATCAGATAGTTAATGTTCCATATCAGATAGTTAATGCTCCATATAGTTAATGTTCCATATCAGATAGTTAATGTTCCTTGTCAGATAGTTAATGTTCCATATAGTTAATGTTCCATATCAGATAGTTAATGTTGAATGACAGATAGTTAATGTTCCATAGCAGATAGTTAATATTCCATATAGTTAATGTTCCATGGCAGATAGTTAATGTTCCAGATCAGATAGTTAATGTTCCATATAGTTAATGTTCCATATAGTTAATGTTCCATATCAGATAGTTAATGTTCCATATAGTTAATGTTCCATATCAGATAGTTAATGTTCCAGATAGTTAATGTTCCATGGCAGATAGTTAATGTTGAATGACAGATAGTTAATGTTCCATAGCAGATAGTTAATGTTCCATATAGTTAATGTTCCATGGCAGATAGTTAATGTTCCATATCAGATAGTCAATGTTCCATATAGTTAATGTTCCGTGGCAGATCGTCAATGTTCCATATAGTTAATGTTCCATATCAGATATTTAATGTTCCATATCATATAGTTAATGTTCCATGGCAGAGAGTTAATGTTCCATATAGTTAATGTTCCATGGCAGATAGTCAATGTTGAATGGCAGATAGTTAATGTTCCATATCAGATAGTCAATGTTCCATATAGTTAATGTTCCGTGGCAGATCGTCAATGTTCCATATAGTTAATGTTCCATATCAGATAGTTAATGTTCCATATCATATAGTTAATGTTCCATGGCAGAGAGTTAATGTTCCATATAGTTAATGTTCCATGGCAGATAGTCAATGTTGAATGGCAGATAGTTAATGTTCCATGGCAGATAGTTAATGTTCCATATAGTTAATGTTCCATATCAGATAGTTAATGTTCCATAGCAGATAGTTAATGTTCCATATAGTTAATGTTCCATATCAGATAGTTAATGTTCCATATAGTTAATGTTCCATACAGTAAATGTTCCATATAGTTAATGTTCCATAGCAGATAGTTAATGTTGAATGGCAGATAGTTAATGTTTCATGGCAGATAGTTAATGTTACATGTTAGATAGTTAATGTTCCATGTCAGATAGTTAATGTTCCATATCAGATAGTTAATGTTCCATGTCAGATAGTTAATGTTCCATGTCAGATAGTTAATGTTCCATATAGTTAATGTTCCATGTCAGATAGTTAATGTTCCATGGCAGATAGTTAATGTTCCATATCAGATAGTTAATGTTCCAAATAGTTAATGTTCCATATCAGATAGTTAATGTTCCATATCAGAGAGTTAATGTTCCATGGCAGATAGTTAATGTTCCATGGCAGATAGTTAATGTTCCATATAGTTAATGTTCCATATCAGATAGTTAATGTTCCAAATAGTTAATTTTCCATATCAGATAGTTAATGTTCCATATAGTTAATGTTCCATATCAGATAGTTAATGTTCCAAATAGTTAATGTTCCATATCAGATAGTTAATGTTCCTTATAGTTAATGTTCCATGGCAGATAGTGAATGTTCCATGGCAGATAGTTAATGTTCCATGGCAGATAGTTAATGTTCCATATAGTTAATGTTCCATATCAGATAGTTAATGTTCCAGATAGTTAATGTTCCGTGGCAGATAGTTAATGTTGAATGACAGAATGACAGATAGTTAATGTTCCATAGCAGATAGTTAATATTCCATATAGTTAATGTTCCATGTAAGATAGTTAATGTTCCATGTCAGATAGTTAATGTTCCATATCAGATAGTTAATGTTCCATATAGTTAATGTTCCATATCAGATAGTTAATGCTCCATATAGTTAATGTTCCATATCAGATAGTTAATGCTCCATATAGTTAATGTTCCATATAGTTAATGTTCCATATAGTTAATGTTCCATATCAGATAGTTAATGTTCCATGTCAGATAGTTAATGTTCCATATAGTTAATGTTCCATATCAGATAGTTAATGTTGAATGACAGATAGTTAATATTCCATATAGTTAATGTTCCATGGCAGATAGTTAATGTTCCAGATCAGATAGTTAATGTTCCATATAGTTAATGTTCCATATAGTTAATGTTCCATATCAGATAGTTAATGTTCCAGATAGTTAATGTTCCATGGCAGATAGTTAATGTTGAATGACAGATAGTTAATGTTGAATGACAGATAGTTAATGTTCCATAGCAGATAGTTAATGTTCCATATAGTTAATGTTCCATGGCAGATAGTTAATGTTCCATATCAGATAGTTAATGTTCCATATAGTTAATGTTCCATGGCAGATCATCAATGTTCCATATAGTTAATGTTCCATATCAGATAGTTAATGTTCCATATCATATAGTTAATGTTCCATGGCAGATAGTTAATGTTCCATATAGTTAATGTTCCATGGCAGATAGTCAATGTTGAATGGCAGATAGTTAATGTTCCATATCATATAGTTAATGTTCCATATCATATAGTTAATATTCCATGGCAGATAGTTAACCACGCCAGATGGTCTTACCACTGTATGTCAGGTCTGGGGTATGCTGACACCTTGGCTAACAGTTTAAAGGACTTCTGTCCTGATGTTGCCTCGACGACCGGGCTGCTCCTGTAGTCTAGGCTGATGAATGGCTTCTCTGCAACAGGACACACGTACACACACACACACGTAGACACGTACACACACACGTAGACACGTACACACACACACACACACACACACACACACACACACATACACACACACACACGTAGACACGTGCACACACACACACACACACACACACACACACACACACACGGAGACACACACACACACACACACACACACACACACACACACACACACACACACACACACACACACACACACACACACACACACACACACACACACACCATATCATTAGGAGAGCAAACATTAGCAGAGGAGGTTTGATGAAACCAACTTGCGTAATTTGAAACCTTGCCAGAGACCGAAAGACTTAGTTAAGGTCTCTTATTACCTAGGCTTTAGCGCAGCGGGCTTAACGCAGTCTTTTGGCCCAGTTTTCAAACGTAGTTCTTACCGTGCACTATGACTTGAGTTGCCAGATCCATTCTTTTCTCCACAGTGATGGCAGAGCAGGTGTAAGTGCCGGTGTCGGTGACGTTGACACTTTGGATGGTCAGGATGCTGACGGCCTCCGTGAACCGAGAGAGAGAATTACGCTTGTGCACTATGCCCACTGTACTGTTCATCTAGAGGTGGGAGAGAGAGAGAGAGAGAGGGGGAAAGAGATAGAGAGAGAGAGGGGGAAAGAGAGAAAGAGATAGAGAATTACGCTTGTGCACTATGCCCACTGTACTGTTCATCTAGAGGTGGGAGAGAGGAGAGAGAGGGGAAAGAGATAGAGAGAGAGGGGGGAAAGAGAGAAAGAAGTTACGCTTGTGCACTATGCCCACTGTACTGTTCATCTAGAGGTGGGAGAGAGAGAGAGAGAGGGAAAGAGATAGAGAGAGAGGGGGGGAAAGAGAGAAAGAGAGAGAGAGAATACGCTTGTGCACTATGCCCACTGTACTGTTCATCTAGAGGGAGAGAGAGAGAGAGGGGGAAAGAGATAGAGGAGAGAGGGGGAAAGAGAGAAGAGAGAGGGAAACGAGACTGTACTGTTCATCTAGAGGTGGGAGAGAGAGAGGGGGGAAAGAGAGAGAGAGAGAGAGAGAGAAGAGAGAGAGAATTACGCTTGTGCACTATGCCCACTGTACTGTTCATCTAGAGGTGGGAGAGAGAGAGAGAGGGATAGGAAAGAAAGATAGAGAGTACTGTTCATCTAGAGGTGGGAAGAGAGAGAGAGAGAAAGAGAGAAAGAGAGAGAGAATTACGCTTGTGCACTATGCCCACTGTACTGTTCATCTAGAGGTGGGAGAGAGGGAGAGAGAGAGGGGGAAAGAGATAGAGAGACTATGAGATCTAGAGGTGGGAAGGGAGAGAGAGGGAGAGAAAGATTACGCTTGTGCACTATGCCCACTGTACTGTTCATCTAGAGGTGGGAGAGAGAGAGAGAGAGAGGGGGAAAGAGATAGAG
>NW_027008457.1:30000-97279 GCF_036934945.1 Oncorhynchus masou masou | reverse complement strand
TTAATATCTCTATGCAGGATTCATATCTCTATCGGATTCAGGATTCATATCTCTATGCAGGATTCATATCTCCAGGATTCATATCTCTATGCAGGATTCATATCTCTATCCAGGATTCATATCTCTATGCCAGGATTAATATCTCTAGGATTCATATCTCTATGCAGGATTCATATCTCTATCCAGGATTCATATCTCTATCCAGGATTCATATCTATATGCAGGATTCATATCTCTATCCAGGATTCATATCTATCCAGGATCGCAGGATTCATATCTCTATCCAGGATTCAGGATTCATATCTCTACGCAGGATTCATATCTCTATCCAGGATTCATATCTCTACGCAGGATTCATATCTCTACGCAGGATTCATATCTCTACGCAGGATTCATATCTCTATCCAGGATTCATATCTCTATCCAGGATTCATATCTCTATCCAGGATTCATATCTCTATGCAGGATTCATATCTCTACGCAGGATTCATATCTCTATGCAGGATTCATATCTCTATCCAGGATTCATATCTCTATCCAGGATTCATATCTCTATCCAGGATTCATATCTCTATGCAGGATTCATATCTCTATCCAGGATTCATATCTCTATCCAGGATCCGTATCTCAATACAGGATTCAATATCTCTCTCCGGGATTCACATCTCATGTCTCTATATTCATATTTTTATTGTTCAGAAATGTGGTGGGTACTCTCTACATTCGCAGGACTTTATCCTGCTAACTGTTCCAAATGTCCAAACTGAATTCGGTGAAGGGGCTTTTACGTTCTCTGCTCCATCGTCCTGGAACGCCTTACAAAATAGTTGTAAACTGGAAGATCTTATCCCGATTCATGTTTTTAAATCATTGATGAAGGATTTGTATATATATTTTTTTAATATTCCAGCCCCGGTCCCCGCAGGAGGCCATTTGCCTTCTGATAGGCCGTCATTGTAAATAAGAATTTGTTCTAAACTGACTGGCCGAGTTAAATAAAGGTTAAATATTGTAGGTAACAATACCGTAGTCTACTGTAGGTAACAGTACCGTAGTCTACTGTAGGTAACAACACTGTAGTCTACTATAGGTAACAACACTGTAGTCTACTGTATGTAACAGTACTGTAGTCTACTATAGGTAACAGTACTGTAGTCTACTGTAGGTAACAACACTGTAGTCTACTGTAGGTAACAGTACTGTAGTCTACTATAGGTAACAACACTGTAGTCTACTGTAGGTAACAGTACTGTAGTCTACTATAGGTAACAGTACTGTAGTTTACTGTAGGTAACAACACTGTAGTCTACTGTAGGTAACAACACTGTAGTCTACTGTAGGTAACAGTACTGTAGTCTACTGTAGGTAACAACACTGTAGTCTACTGTAGGTAACAGTACTGTAGTCTACTGTAGGTAACAACACTGTAGTCTACTGTAGGTAACAACACTGTAGTCTACTGTAGGTAACAGCACTGTAGTCTACTATAGGTAACAACACTGTAGTCTACTGTAGGTAACAACACTGTAGTCTACTGTATGTAACAGTACTGTAGTCTACTGTAGGTAACAACACTGTAGTCTACTGTAGGTAACAACACTGTAGTCTACTGTAGGTAACAACACTGTAGTCTACTGTAGGTAACAGCACTGTAGTCTACTATAGGTAACAACACTGTAGTCTACTATAGGTAACAACACTGTAGTCTACTGTATGTAACAGTACTGTAGTCTACTATAGGTAACAGTACTGTAGTCTACTGTAGGTAACAACACTGTAGTCTACTGTAGGTAACAGTACTGTAGTCTACTGTAGGTAACAGTACTGTAATCTACTGTAGGTAACAACACTGTAGTCTACTATAGGTAACAGTACTGTAGTGGACTGTAGGTAACAGTACTGTAGTCTACTGTAGGTAACAACACTGTAGTCTACTGTAGGTAACAGTACTGTAGTCTACTGTAGGTAACAACACTGTAGTCTACTGTAGGTAACAGTACTGTAGTCTACTGTAAGTAACAACACTGTAGTCTACTGTAGGTAACAACACTGTAGTCTACTGTAGGTAACAGCACTGTAGTCTACTATAGGTAACAACACTGTAGTCTACTGTAGGTAACAACACTGTAGTCTACTGTAGGTAACAACACTGTAGTCTACTGTAGGTAACAGTACTGTAGTCTACTGTAGGTAACAACACTGTAGTCTACTGTAGGTAACAACACTGTAGTCTACTGTAGGTAACAGCACTGTAGTCTACTATAGGTAACAACACTGTAGTCTAATGTAGGTAACAACACTGTAGTCTACTGTAGGTAACAGCACTGTAGTCTACTATAGGTAACAACACTGTAGTCTACTGTAGGTAACAGTACTGTAGTCTACTGTAGGTAACAGTACTGTAGTCTACTGTAGGTAACAACACTGTAGTCTACTGTAGGTAACAACACTGTAGTCTACTGTAGGTAACAGCACTGTAGTCTACTATAGGTAACAACACTGTAGTCTACTGTAGGTAACAGTACTGTAGTCTACTGTAGGTAACAGTACTGTAGTCTACTGTAGGTAACAACACTGTAGTCTACTGTAGGTAACAGTACTGTAGTCTACTGTAGGTAACAGTACTGTAGTCTACTATAGGTAACAGTACTGTAGTCTACTATAGGTAACAGTACTGTAGTCTACTGTAGGTAACAACACTGTAGTCTACTGTAGGTAACAGTACTGTAGTCTACTATAGGTAACAACACTGTAGTCTACTGTAGGTAACAGTACTGTAGTCTACTATAGGTAACAACACTGTAGTCTACTGTAGGGAACAGTACTGTAGTCTACTGTAGGTAACAACACTGTAGTCTACTGTAGGTAACAGTACTGTAGTCTACTATAGGTAATAACACTGTAGTCTACTGTAGGTAACAGTACTGTAGTCTACTATAGGTAACAGTACTGTAGTCTACTATAGGTAACAGTACTGTAGTCTACTGTAGGTAACAACACTGTAGTCTACTGTAGGTAACAGTACTGTAGTCTACTATAGGTAACAACACTGTAGTCTACTGTAGGTAACAGTACTGTAGTCTACTGTAGGTAACAGTACTGTAATCTACTGTAGGTAACAGTACTGTAATCTACTGTTGTTAACAGTACTGTAGTCTACTATAGGTAACAGTACTGTAGTCTACTGTAGGTAACAGACCTGTAGTCTACTGTAGGTAACAGTACTGTAGTCTACTGTAGGTAAAAGTACTGTAGTCTACTATGGGTAACAGTACTGTAATCTACTGTAGGTAACAGTACTGTAATCTACTGTTGTTAACAGTACTGTAGTCTACTGTAGGTAACAGTACTGTAGTCTACTATAGGTAACAGTACTGTAGTCTACTATAGGTAACAGTACTGTAGTCTACTGTAGGTAACAGTACTGTAGTCTACTGTAGGTAACAACACTGTAGTCTACTGTAGGTAACAGTACTGTAGTCTACTGTAGGTAACAGTACTGTAGTCTACTATAGGTAACAGTACTGTAGTCTACTGTAGGTAACAGTACTGTAGTCTACTATAGGTAACAGTACTGTAGTCTACTGTTGTTAACAGTACTGTAGTCTACTGTAGGTAACAGTACTGTAGTCTACTGTAGGTAACAGTACTTTAGAGTACTGTAGGTAACAGTACTGTAGTCTACTGTAGGTAACAGTACTGTAGTCTACTGTAGGTAACAGTACTGTAGTCTACTCTAGGTAACAGTACTGTAGTCTACTGTAGGTAACAGTACTGTAGTCTACTATAGGTAACAACACTGTAGTCTACTATAGGTAACAGTACTGTAGTCTACTATAGGTAACAGTACTGTAGTCTACTGTAGGTAACAGTACTGTAGTCTACTGTAGGTAACAGTGTTGTAGTCTACTGTAGGTAACAGTACTGTAGTCTACTATAGGTAACAGTACTGTAGTCTACTGTAGGTAACAGTACTGTAGTCTACTGTAGGTAACAGTACTGTAGTCTACTGTAGGTAACAGTACTGTAGTCTACTGTAGGTAACAGTACTGTAGTCTACTGTAGGCAACAGTACTGTAGTCTACTATAGGTAACAGTACTGTAGTCTACTATAGGTAACAGTACTGTAGTCTACTGTAGGTAACAACACTGTAGTCTACTGTAGGTAACAACACTGTAGTCTACTTTAGGTAACAGTACTGTAGTCTACTGTAGGTAACAGTACTGTAGTCTACTGTAGGTAACAGTACTGTAGTCTACTATAGGTAACAGTACTGTAGTCTACTATAGGTAACAGTGTTGTAGTCTACTGTATGTAACAGTACTGTAGTCTACTGTAGGTAACAGTACTGTAGTCTACTGTAGGTAACAGTACTGTAGTCTACTATAGGTAACAGTACTGTAGTCTACTATAGGTAACAGTACTGTAGTCTACTGTAGTCTACTGTAGGTAACAGTACTGTAGTCTACTGTACATAACAGTACTGTAGTCTACTGTTGTTAACAACACTGTAGTCTACTATAGGTAACAGTACTGTAATCTACTCTAGGTAACAGTACTGTAGTCTACTGTAGGTAACAGTACTGTAGTCTACTGTAGGTATCAGCAGAATATATAGAGTACCGGCCTCCAAAGCCATTGTCACCTCCATAACAGTATTTTGTCAGAATATATATTTTTTTAATCAAATCAAATTTTATTTGTCCCATACACACTGTTAGCAGATATTAATGTGAGTGAAGCGATGGTATAAATGGTATAAAATACAGTATATACAGTGGGGCAAAAAAAGTATTTAGTCAGCCACCAATTGTGCAAGTTCTCCCACTTAAAAAGATGAGAGAGGCCTGTAATTTTCATCATAGGTACACTTCAACTATGACATTCAAAATGAGAAAAAAAAATACCTAAAATTGCATTGTAGGATTTTTTTATAAATTTATTTGCAAATTATGGTGGAAAATAAGTATTTCGTCAATAACAAAAGTTATTTCAATACTTTGTTATATACCCTTTGTTGGCAATGACAGAGGTCAAACATTTTCTGTAAGTAAGGTTTTCACACACTGTTGCTGGTATTTTGGCCAATTCCTCCATGCAGATCACCTGTAGAGCAGTGATGTTTTAGGGCTGTTGCTGGGCAACACGGACTTTCAACTCCCTCCAAAGATTTTCTACGGGGTTGAGATCTGGAGACTGGCTAGGCCACTCCAGGACCTTGAAATGCTTCTTATGAAGCCACTCCTTCGTTGCCAGGGCTGTGTGTTTGGGATCATTGTCATGCTGAAAGACCCAGCTACAGCCACGTTTCATCTTCAATACCCTTGAAGGAAGGAGGTTTTCACTCAAAATCTCACGATACATGGCCCCATTCATTCTTTCCTTTACACGGATCAGTTGTCCTGGTCCCTTTGCAGGAAAACAGCTCCAAAGCATGATGTTTCCACCCCCATGCTTCACAGTAGGTACGGTGTTCTTTGGATGCAACTCAGCATTCTTTGTCCTCCAAACACGACGAGTTGAGTTTTTACCAAAAAGTTATAATTTGGTTTCTTCTGACCATATGACATTCTCCCAATCTTCTTCTGGATCATCCAAATGCTCTCTAGCAAACTTCAGACGGGTCTGGACATGTACTGGCTTAAGCAGGGGGACACGTCTGGCACTGCAGGATTTGAGTCCCTAGCGACGTAGTGTGTTACATATGGTAGGCTTTGTTACTTTGGTCCCAGCTCTCTGCAGGTCATTCACTAGGTCCCCCCATGTGGTTCTGGGATTTTTGCTCACCGTTCTTGTGATCATTTTGACCCCACGGGGTGAGATCTTGCGTGGAGCCCCAGATCGAGGGAGATTATCAGTGGTCTTGTATGTCTTCCATTTCCTAATAATTGCTCCCACAGTTGATTTCTTCAAACCACGCTGCTTACCTATTGCAGATTCAGTCTTCCCAGCTTGGTGCAGGTCTTCAATTTTGTTTCTGGTGTCCTTTGACAGTTCTTTGGTCTTGGCCATAGTGGAGTTTGTAGTGTGACTGTTTGAGGTTGTGCACAGGTGTCTTTTATACTTATAACAAGTTCAAGCAGGTGCCATTAATACCTGTAACAAGTGGAGGACAGAGGAGCCTCTTAAAGAAGAAGTTACAGGTCTGTGAGAGCCAGAAATCTTGCTTGTTCGTAGGTGACCAAATACTTATTTTCCACCATAATTTGCAAATAAATTCATTAAAAATCCTTCAATGTGATTTTCTGGATTTTTTCCCCCTCATTTTGTCTGTCATAGTTAAAGTGTACCTATGATGAAAATGACAGGCCTCTCTCATCTTTTTAAGTGGGAGAACTTGCACAATTGGTGGCTGTCTAAATACTTTTTTTGCCCCACTGTATATAGTCCGCAACTTTGGGGGGGGGGGGGGGGTACTGTCACGTTCTGACCATAGTTCTGTTATTTTATTCTTTGTTTTAGTATGGTCATGGCGTGAGTTGGGGTGGGCAGTCTATGTTTGTTTTTCTATGTTGGTTTTTGTGTTCGGCCTAGTATGGTTCTCAATCAGAGGCAGGTGTCGTTAGTTGTCTCTGATTGAGAATCATACTTAGGTAGCCTGGGTTTCACTGCTGGTTTGTGGGTGTTTGTTTCCGTGTGAGTGTTTGGGCCACAAGGTACTGTTTTGTAAATTCACGTCATCGTTTATTGTTTTGATTCAGTGTTCAGTGCTTTCTTTAATTAAAATCATCATGAACTATTACCACGCTGCGCTTTTGTCCGATCCTTACTCCTCCTCAGACGAAGAGGAGGAAATCCGTAAAAAAATTGAAAATGATAAACCTGGATTAGGTTAGACAACGTGCCATTGGAACACAGGAGTGATGGTTGCTGATAATGGGCCTCTGAACGCCTATGTAGATATTCCATAATAAATCAACCGTTTGCTTAGTCATTTACAACATTAACAATGTCTACACTGTATTTCTGATCAATTTGATGTTATTTTAATGGACGAATAGTTGCATTTTCTTTCAAAAACGAGGACGTTCCTAAGTGACCCCAAACTTTTGAACGATAGTGTTTATATATTTCTCTGAATATATATTTCTCTGAGAGAGAGAGAGAGAGAGAGAGAGAGAGAGAGAGAGAGAACGTTCTGTTTAAAGATTGTTCTTGTTGTGCTTCAAGAGGTGATAAATGCAGTCTACAAACGACATGAAGCCTATTCATCATTAAATAATATGCCATGTTAGGAATCTAATTCCATTCCATCTGTCTCTCGTCTTCCGAGTGCTATAGTAAAGGATGTAATTTATGACACACTCAGACAATATCAGCTGCTCTTTACACATTCTGCCAAGTGAAGCTCGTTAACATGAGGTGTTTGGAGGCTGGGATAAAGGTATGCTGTGTTGTTTAGATGGAATTAAAATGTAATATGTTATTATAAGCGTTATTATATGCACAGGGTGATGCATATCTTCTAATAAAAGGGGACAGCGTGAGATAGAATGATACCCGGAAGGAAGTAAGTGAGAATCTGCATCCCAAATGGCATTCTATTCCCAGTGTAGTGCATTACTTTTGACCAAGTCCTGTAGGGAATATTTAAAAAAAATGTTTTATTTCACCTTTATTTAAATAACTAGCCAAGTCAGTCAATGACAGCCTATGCTGGCCAAACCGGATGACCCTGGGCCAATGGGACTCCCAATCACGGCCTGGTTGTGATACAGCCTAGATTCGAACCAGGGTGCCTGTAATGATGCCTATAGCACTGAGATGCAGTGCCATAGACCACTGTGATACAGCCTGGAATGGAACCAGTGTCTGTAGTGACGCCTCTCAGCACTGAGATGCAGTGCCTTAGACCACTGAGATGCAGTGCCATAGACCACTGAGATGCAGTGCCTTAGACCACTGAGATGCAGTGCCTTAGACCACTGAGATGCAGTGTCATAGACCACTGAGATGCAGTGCCATAGACCACTGAGATGCAGTGCCATAGACCACTGAGATGCAGTGCCTTAGACCACTGAGATGCAGTGCCATAGACCACTGAGATGCAGTGCCATAGACCACAGAGATGCAGTGCCATAGACCACTGAGATGAGGTGCCATAGACCACTGAGATACAGTGCCATAGACCACTAAGATGAGGTGCCATAGACCACTGAGATGCAGTGCCATAGACCACTGAGATGCAGTGCCATAGACCACTGAGATGCAGTGCCATAGACCACTGAGATGCAGTGCCTTAGACCACTGAGATGCAGTGCCATAGACCACTGAGATGCAGTGCCATAGACCACTGAGATGCAGTGCCATAGACCACTGAGATGCAGTGCCTTAGACCACTGAGATGAGGTGCCATAGACCACTGAGATGCGGTGCCATAGACCACTGAGATGCAGTGCCATAGACCACTGAGATGAGGTGCCATAGACCACTGAGATGCAGTGCCATAGACCACTGAGATGCAGTGCCTTAGACCACTGAGATGCAGTGCCATAGACCACTGAGATGCAGTGCCATAGACCACTGAGATGCAGTGACATAGACCACTAAGATGAGGTGCCATAGACCACTGAGATGCAGTGCCATAGACCACTAAGATGAGGTGCCATAGACCACTGAGATGCAGTGCCATAGACCACTGCGCCATTCGGGAGTCAGTAGGGCTCTAGTCAAAAGTAGTGTACTATATATGGAATAGGGTGCCATTTGGGACAAAAGCTAATGATCGTCACATTCTACTTCCAAATAAACAATGACAGAACACTTCATTGTAATAAATGTGTACTACACTTTCAACAGAACACATTTTAGATGTGGGGTTTAACACCTCTTGGAAGCTAAATGCTGTTTTGAGGTGGTTGTTCTTTGAAAAGAAGCAAAACTCAGTTCATCTTTCTTTGGTTGGTACGCTAGCACTGTCAGCCCCAAGAGAATCCACATATTACAAGGATGATTCATCCATGCTGCGATAGCAGCAAGACATTGTCTGACATGAGATGTTGTCTCATTATCAGCTTCCTACACAGTATGGATGCTGCCATCTGGATACGTGAACGGTAAAGTTAAGAGTGTAAACTCACTTATTTAAACAACAACAGAGCCAAGAAACTAAACTAACAAGGAGCGTCTACTTCTGCACAATGGGGCACAGAATCAGAACAATCCCAGACGATTGCAAACTAATTATTCAGACTCCTCCTACTTTTCCCCCCCACATTTTTGTTAAATTACAGCCTTATTCTAATATTGATTAAATAAACATTTTTCCTCTGCAATTTCCACACAATTCCAAATCATGACAAAGTTAAAACAGGTTTTAAGACTTTATTTTGTTGATGTACTTGTATACATATATTCTTTTAAATAACTTATTTACATAAGTATTCAGACCCGTTGCTATGAGACTAGAAACTGAGCTCAGGTGCATTCTGTTTCCATTGATTACAGTTGAGATGAGTCCTCATGTGGTAAATTCAATTGATTGGACATTATTTGGAAAGGCACACACCTGTCTATATAAGGTCCCACAGTTGACAGTGCATGTCAGAGCTCAAACCATGCAATGAGGTCGTAGGATTGAAGCATTGAAGGTCCCCAACAACACAGTTGCCCCAACCTAAAGATTCTCAGACCATGAGAAAGAAGATTATCTGGTCCGATGACACCAAGCTTGAACTCTTTGCTCTGAATGCCAAGCGTCACGTCTAGAGGAAACCTGGCACCATCCCTACGATTAAGCACGGTGGTGGCAGCATCATGCTGTGAGGATGTTTTTCAGCAGCAGGGACTGGGAGACTAGTCAGAATCGAGATGAAAGATGAACGGAGAGATCCTTGATGAAAACCTGCTCCAGAGCACTCGCGACCTCAGACTGTGGCGAAGGTTCACCTTCCAACAGTACATTAACCCTAAGCACACAGCCAAGACAAGGCAGGAGTGGCTTCGGGACAAGTCTCTGAATGTCTTTGAGTGGCCCAGCCAGAGCCCAGAGTTGAACCTGATTGAAAAAGGTATTTATTTTTGCTTTATTTAATTAGGCAAGTCAGTTAAAGAACAAATTGTTATTTACAATGACAGCCTACAGGGGAACAGTGGGTTAACTGCCTCATACAGGGGAACAGTGGGTTAACTGCCTCATACAGGGGAACAGTGGGTTAACTGCCTCATACAGGGGAACAGTGGGTTAACTGCCTCATACAGGGGAACAGTGGGTTAACTGCCTCATACAGGGGAACAGTGGGTTAACTGCCTCATACAGGGGAACAGTGGGTTAACTGCCTCATACAGGGGAACAGTGGGTTAACTGCCTCATACAGGGGAACAATACCAGATGTTTACCTTGTCAGCAACCTTTCAGTTACTGGCCCAACGCTCTAACCACCAGGATACCTGCCGCCCCCAAAATCTCTGGAGAGACCTGAAAATACCTGTGCAGCAACACTCCCCATTCAACCTGACAGAGCTTGAGAGGATCGGCAGAGAAGAATGGGAGAAACTCCCCAAATACAGGTGTGCCAAGCTTGTAACATCATACCCAACAAGACTCGAGGCTGTAATCGTTGCCAAAGGTACTTCAACAAAGTACTGAGTGAAGGGTATGAATACTTATTTAAATGTGATAATTAAGTTATTTTTTTCAATATTTAAGACATATGTTACAATTAAAAAAAAAAAAAAAAAAAACTGTTTTTACTTTTTCATTATGGGCTATTGTGATGACATTATGGGCTATTGTGATGACATTATGGGCTATTGTGATGTCATTCTGGGCTATTGTGATGACATTATGGGCTATTGTGATGTCATTCTGGGCTATTGTGATGTCATTCTGGGCTATTGTGATGACATTATGGGCTATTGTGATGACATTCTGGGCTATTGTGATGACATTATGGGCTATTGTGATGACATTATGGGCTATTGTGATGACATTATGGGCTATTGTGATGTCATTCTGGGCTATTGTGATGACATTCTGGGCTATTGTGATGTCATTCTGGGCTATTGTGATGTCATTCTGGGCTATTGTGATGACATTATGGGCTATTGTGATGACATTCTGGGCTATTGTGATGACATTATGGGCTATTGTGATGACATTATGGGCTATTGTGATGACATTATGGGCTATTGTGATGTCATTCTGGGCTATTGTGATGTCATTCTGGGCTATTGTGATGACATTATGGGCTATTGTGATGACATTCTGGGCTATTGTGATGACATTATGGGCTATTGTGATGACATTATGGGCTATTGTGATGACATTATGGGCTATTGTGATGACATTATGGGCTATTGTGATGTCATTATGGGCTATTGTGATGTCATTCTGGGCTATTGTGATGACATTATGGGCTATTGTGATGACATTCTGGGCTATTGTGATGACATTATGGGCTATTGTGATGTCATTCTGGGCTATTGTGATGACATTATGGGCTATTGTGATGACATTATGGGCTATTGTGATGTCATTCTGGGCTATTGTGATGACATTATGGGCTATTGTGATGTCATTCTGGGCTATTGTGATGTCATTATGGGCTATTGTGATGTCATTCTGGGCTATTGTGATGACATTATGGGCTATTGTGATGACATTATGGGCTATTGTGATGACATTCTGGGCTATTGTGATGACATTATGGGCTATTGTGATGTCATTCTGGGCTATTGTGATGACATTATGGGCTATTGTGATGACATTATGGGCTATTGTGATGACATTCTGGGCTATTGTGATGACATTATGGGCTATTGTGATGACATTCTGGGCTATTGTGATGACATTATGGGCTATTGTGATGTCATTCTGGGCTATTGTGATGACATTATGGGCTATTGTGATGTCATTCTGGGCTATTGTGTGTAGATTGATCAGGGGAAGAAGGCAATTGAATCAATATTAGAATAAGGCTGTAACGTAACAGCATGTTGAAAAGGGTCAAGGGGTCTGAACACTCGATCTTGACCGACACTAGTAACAATGTGCCACAACTACCAACTATGGAAAACCTTCCTGAAAATGAACTTTCTCCAAGTATGAACTTTTGAAATGCATAAAGGTCACAATAGGAATCCATTTGAACTAGGTGCTGTAACGCGTCTAAGAGAGTAAAACATAATGAGGGGAATAAATGGGCACTGGAAGGCTTTCTGATTTACGCTGGTATTTTACTCCTTCTGAGGGTATTAAGAGGTGCCCTAAAAGAACATTACCAAGCCACATAAAAAGGCAAGGATTAAAGTAGGTTGGCCTTAATGTGGCAGAGTATAAAGAATCACGAGACGAGATAAATTGTCCCAGAAATGACACTGTTTAACTTAGTCTTCCTGGTGGGTCTTCCTGGGTGGGAAGGAGGATACATTTTTTTTCAGGTTGGGGTCCGTTTTTGTAACTCATTAAAAAGCTAAGTTGCCAACAGGCAAGACTCGTAAAATATGAAATGAAATTAGTGGGTCGTAATTTGACAGAAGAAGAAAGGTAACAATAATGATGTGAAATAAACTGACACTGACAGTCTGTCTGTCTGTCTGTCTGTCTGTCTGTCTGTCTGTCTGTCTGTCTGTCTGTCTGTCTGTCTGTCTGTCTGTCTGTCTGTCTGTCTGTCTGTCTGTCTGTCGGAGCCAAATGTCATTCATATTTTAGCCACAGAGCAGCACCACTAATTGGCTCTATAGCTAGCTTCCATTTCCTGAATTCCATTTCCAGAATCCATCCCTCCATTCCCTGTTCTCACTCACCTTTTAAAGCTAAATCATTTGAGTTCAAAAGAAAGCGCTCGTGACAGGGAATGAGAGAGGCGAGGCAGAGTGAATGAGAAAGAGAGAGGGAGGGAGAGAAAAAAACTTTCTTCTCGGGTCCTCTTTTTAATGAGATAAAAAAATCCCACTTCTCCCCATTTCCCTGCTATAATTGCTGATTATGTTGTTATACACCATACCAGGAGCTCTCCTCTCCTCCAGCCTCTCCTCCCCATCAGCCAGATTCAGCATGGCATCTACAGGGCTTCAAAGGGCCCAGGCTGGAGAGGTGGGCCGGCTCGTTTGGAGCGTCTCTCCTTCAGGCCGCAGTAACGCAGCAAGGTAAACACTGCATGGTTACTCCTAATTACCCCTCTGGACTCGGCCAGGCCAGCTCTGTTTCAGCTGACCCCTGTGATAATAAAGCTTAAGGGCATATTGTATTTCTTTTGACAGTTTAATTAGGAATTCAGCTGTAGGGGCACAAAGCAAGTTACCGTGTGCCGTGAATATTTAAAAAGAATGACATCCACAAAGAATCCTAATGAAAACGGTCTTCCTCCGTCCTGAACTGCTGCGGTATGGGACAGACAAGGGGATATTAGGTCAATGATTCTAATCAATAACCTCTTGATCTCCTACATGTTAATACACTGCTGCCTGCTGTTATCTAAGCTCCAGAAGAAGAAGACGGGAGGGGGGGGGGGTTGAATAGTGGAGGCAACACCTGTTTTTTTTCTTTGTGACTTGCGGTAACTCTGCGTGGTTCTAAATCAATAGTTTGTTTAGTAGTCTGAAAAGGGCTGAAATATTAAGTTGCTTGAACCTGCTGCAGGTCGTGTCACTGTTTGTTACATACAATATGTTTTGTTCTTCACTGGACAGATGTTGCTCTCCAGGGTGTGCAAGGGTGTCATCAAGGCAAATTTGAAGAATCTCAAATATCAAAATATATATTTTTCTTTTGTTACCCCTTTTTCTCCCCAATTGGTAGTTACAGTCTTGTCCCATCGCTGCAACTCCCGTACGGACTCGGGAGAGGCGAAGGTCGAGAGCCGTGTGTCCTCCGAAACACACCACAACCAAGATGCACTGCTTGACACAATACCCACTTAACCCGGAAGCCAGCCGCACCAACGTGTCAGAGGAAACATCGTACACCTGGTGGCCGTGTCAGCGTGCACTGCGCCCGGCCCGCCACAGGAGTCGCTAGTGTGCGATGGGACGAGGACATCCCTGCCAGCCAAACCCTCCCGTAACCCGGACGATGCTGGGCCAATTGTGTGCCGCCCCATGGGTCTCCCGGTCACAGCCGGCTGCGACAAAGCCTGTACTCGAACCAAGAATCTCTAGTGGCACAGCTATGCAGTGCCTTAGACCACTGGGCAACTTGGGAGAACCCTTATAAAACTACATCTTGAAGATGTTTGAGAGAATGCCAAGATTGTGCAAAACTGTCATCAAGGCAAAGGGTGGCTACTTTGAAGAAACGAAAATGTTAAATATATTTTGATTTGTTTAACACTTTTTTGTTTACTACATGATTCCATATGTGTTATTTCATAGTTTTGATGTCTTCACTATTATTCTACAATGTAGAAAATAGTAAAAATAAAGAAAAACCCTTGAATGAGCTGGTGTTCTAAAACTTTTGGCCAGTAGTGTAGGCTGTAGGAATGCTATAGTGTAAATGCATACTGCTGTAGAATGATTTAGGCTGTAGGAATGCTATAGTGTAAATGCCTACTGCTGTAGAATGATATAGGCTGCAGGAATGCTATAGTGTAAATGCATACTGATGTAGAATGATATAGGCTGCAGGAATGCTATAGTGTAAATGCATACTGCTCTAGAATGATTTAGGCTGTAGGAATGCTATAGTGTAAATGCCTACTGCTGTAGAATGATTTAGGCTGTAGGAATGCTATAGTGTAAATGCATACTGCTGTAGAATGATATAGGCTGTAGGAATGCTATAGTGTAAATGCATACTGCTGTAGAATGATTTAGGCTGTAGGAATGCTGTAGTGTAAATGCATACTGCTGTAGAATGATATAGGCTGTAGGAATGCTATAGTGTAAATGCATATGCTGTAGAATGATATAGGCTGCAAGAATGCTATAGTGTAAATGCATACTGCTGTAGAATGATATAGGCTGCAGGAATGCTATAGTGTAAATGCATACTGCTGTAGAATGATATAGGCTGCAGGAATGCTATAGTGTAAATGCATACTGCTGTTGAATGATATAGGCTGTAGGAATGCTATAGTGTAAATGCATACTGCTGTAGAATGATATAGGCTGTAGGAATGCTATAGTGTAAATGCATACTGCTGTAGAATGATATAGGCTGTAGGAATGCTATAGTGTCAATACATACTGCTGTAGAATGATATAGGCTGCAGGAATGCTATAGTGTAAATGCATACTGCTCTAGACAGAATAAGAGACACAAGACAAAGGTTGTGTCCCGAATGACACCCTAGTCCCGATGTAGTGCACTATTAAGGGCGTAAGGCAAGGGCAACATGCTGGGATATGTAATATCTTCTCTGTAGACAGTGAATCAGTTTCTGGTGTTTCAGCGCACAGCCACTTCCTGTTATTGGAACTGATGAATAGCCACTACAATATAAAGGGAGTAAGTCTGACTAGCTATTAATGATTACCCTTAGCCCATGTTGTTGGCCTGGTTCTCCTGAAGTCTGACTAGCTATTAATGATTACCCTTAGCTCATGTTATTGGCCCTGGTTCTCCTGAAGTCTGACTAGCTATTAATGATTACCCTTAGCTCATGTTTTTGGCCCTGGTTCTCCTGAAGTCTGACTAGCTATTAATGATTACCCTTAGCTCATGTTTTTGGCCCTGGTTCTCCTGAAGTCTGACTAGCTATTAATGATTACCCTTAGCTCATGTTGTTGGCCCTGGTTCTCCTGAAGTCTGACTAGCTATTAATGATTACCCTTAGCTCATGTTGTTGCCCTGGTTCTCCTGAAGTCTGACTAGCTATTAATGATTACCCTTAGCTCATGTTGTTGGCCCTGGTTCTCCTGAAGTCTGACTAGCTATTAATGATTACCCTTAGCTCATGTTGTTGGCCCTGGTTCTCCTGAAGTCTGACAAGCTATTCATAATTACCCTTAGCTCATGTTGTTGGCCCTGGTTCTCCTGAAGTCTGACTAGCTATTCATAATTACCCTTAGCTCATGTTGTTGGCCCTGGTTGTCCTGAAGTCTGACTAGCTATTCATAATTACCCTTAGCTCATGTTGTTGGCCCTGGTTTTCCTGAAGTCTGACTAGCTATTCATAATTACCCTTAGCTCATGTTGTTGGCCCTGGTTTTCCTGAAGTCTGACTAGCTATTCATAATTACCCTTAGCTCATGTTGTTGGCCCTGGTTCTCCTGAAGTCTGACTAGCTATTCATAATTACCCTTAGCTCATGTTGTTGGCCCTGGTTCTCCTGAAGTCTGACTAGCTATTCATAATTACCCTTAGCTCATGTTGTTGGCCCTGGTTCTCCTGAAGTCTGACTAGCTATTCATAATTACCCTTAGCTCATGTTGTTGGCCCTGGTTCTCCTGAAGTCTGACTAGCTATTCATAATTACCCTTAGCTCATGTTGTTGGCCCTGGTTCTCCTGAAGTCTGACTAGCTATTCATAATTACCCTTAGCTCATGTTGTTGGCCCTGGTTCTCCTGAAGTCTGACTAGCTATTCATAATTACCCTTAGCTCATGTTGTTGGCCCTGGTTCTCCTGAAGTCTGACTAACTATTCATAATTACCCTTAGCTCATGTTGTTGGCCCTGGTTCTCCTGAAGTCTGACTAGCTATTCATAATTACCCTTAGCTCATGTTGTTGGCCCTGGTTCTCCTGAAGTCTGACTAGCTATTAATGATTACCCTTAGCTCATGTTGTTGGCCCTGGTTCTCCTGAAGTCTGACTAGCTATTCATAATTACCCTTAGCTCATGTTGTTGGCCCTGGTTCTCCTGAAGTCTGACTAGCTATTCATAATTACCCTTAGCTCATGTTGTTGGCCCTGGTTCTCCTGAAGTCTGACTAGCTATTAATGATTACCCTTAGCTCATGTTGTTGGCCCTGGATCTCCTGAAGTCTGACTAGCTATTCATAATTACCCTTAGCTCATGTTGTTGGCCCTGGTTCTCCTGAAGTCTGACTAGCTCATCAGGAAATGGCTGACTTTTCGGATACACGTTTTCTTCAGGAGGTGGGATTCAGTCTTCATTGAAAGAATAATAACCAGATAGGCAGATGCTTACATATGAATTGTGCTAAGCAATAAGGTCATGTTATAATGATGTGGTGATTTTGCATTGTATCATACACAGCAAACAGTGGGTCCTTCAAGTCACATCTTTCAAAGGACATCCTGTAGGTTTTAATTCATGGCCGGAGAGTATTCCTAAAAATTACGAATTAATTAATTAATTAATTAGAATGCTGAAAATTCTTTGCTGCAAGTTGAGTAAATTATTGTAATTTTTTTCTCAAATAAATGAATAGTCACTCAAAAGCACATACAATTGAGTTTAAAGGCCTGGGGTTAATATGGTACCACTTCTCCAACCAGGGATGCCATGTGTTTAAGAGACAAGGCCTGGGGTTAATATGGTACCACTTCTCTAACCAGGGATGCCATGTGTTTAAGAGACAAGGTCTGGGGTTAATATGGTACCACTTCTCCAACCAGGGATGCCATGTGTTTAAGAGACAAGGTTGGGCTGGGGTTTAATATGGTACCACTTCTCCAACCAGGGATGCCATGTGTTTAAGAGACAAGGGCTGGGGTTAATATGGTACCACTTCTCCAACCAGGGATGCCATGTGTTTACGAGACAAGGCCTGGGGTTAATATGGTACCACTTCTCCAACCAGGGATGCCATGTGTTTAAGAGACAAGGCCTGGGGTTAATATGGTACCACTTCTCCAACCAGGGATGCCATGTGTTTAAGAGACAAGGTCTGGGGTTAATATGGTACCACTTCTCCAACCAGGGATGCCATGTGTTTAAGAGACAAGGTCTGGGGTTAATATGGTACCACTTCTCCAACCAGGGATGCCATGTGTTTACGAGACAAGGCCTGGGGTTAATATGGTACCACTTCTCCAACCAGGGATGCCATGTGTTTAAGAGACAAGGCCTGGGGTTAATATGGTACCACTTCTCCAACCAGGGATGCCATGTGTTTAAGAGACAAGGTCTGGGGTTAATATGGTACCACTTCTCCAACCAGGGATGCCATGTGTTTAAGAGACAAGGTCTGGGGTTAATATGGTACCACTTCTCCAACCAGGGATGCCATGTGTTTAAGAGACAAGGTCTGGGCTGGGGTTAATATGGTACCACTTCTCCAACCAGGGATGCCATGTGTTTAAGAGACAAGGCCTGGGGTTAATATGGTACCACTTCTCCAACCAGGGATGCCCTGTGTTTAAGAGACAAGGTCTGGGCTGGGGTTAATATGGTACCACTTCTCCAACCAGGGATGCCATGTGTTTAAGAGACAAGGCCTGGGGTTAATATGGTACCACTACTCCAACCAGGGATGCCATGTGTTTAAGAGACAAGGGCTGGGTTGGTGTTAATATGGTACCACTTCTCCAACCAGGGATGCCGTGTGTTTAAGAGACAAGGCCTGGGGTTAATATGGTACCAATTCTCCAACCAGGGATGCCATGTGTTTAAGAGACAAGGTCTGGGCTGGGGTTAATATGGTACCACTTCTCCAACCAGGGATGCCGTGTGTTTAAGAGACAAGGTCTGGGCTGGGGTTAATATGGTACCACTTCTCCAACCAGGGATGCCATGTGTTTAAGAGACAAGGCCTGGGGTTAATATGGTACCACTTCTCCAACCAGGGATGCCATGTGAATTCTCCCAGTCATGGTTAACATGAAAACAAATGATTGTGGTTTGCTGTATAACAGTCTGACAAGGAGTGAGGTCTTGCAGCTGCAAGTAGAAAACCACACTGGGTTGTAAGATGTTCTTGGCCGACTGTACAGTGAGGAATGTGGCTTCACTCCAACTACTGGCAGGCTGTGCTGGGGGAAGCCTGGGTAAATCTGGAAGCAATTACCAAGCGCTTGATGCAAGTAAATTCCCATATTACCTTGGCGGACATCTGAAAAAGACATTTTGCAGGAGAGGTATTTGGTGAGGTTTAGTTTCTGTGGCTTAGCAACATAAATGTGTTGTCAGTGAACTATTAAAAACAGTGGACTTACTGTATGTTGGCAAGGGGTACTGTGTGGATGAATGGATCTGATTACTAGGAAGTTCGTGAAATAATAACCAAAATGGGTGCAGTGCTGCAGAATCTCTGATACGTCCCCTGACTACACTGACATGGGTATGTGTTCTAAATGACACCATATTCCCTATATAGTGCACTACAGTACAGTGCGCACAGACACACAAACACAGAGACAAAGATCCTCCCCACGGACACACACACACACACACATACACACACACACACACACACCTGCTTTTTAGCAGAACACTATATAGAAGTCATTTTAAATAGGAATTTGATCTTAATTGACTCGCCTGGATAAATAAGGACAGTACAAATTTTGGCAATTTTCGCCTAAAATTAAAAGTCTAACTGCTTGTAACTCAGGACCTGAAGCAAGGATATGCATATTCTTGATACCATTTGAAAGGAAAAACTTTGAGGTTTGTGGAAACGTGAAAGTAATGAAGGAGAATATAACACATTAGATCTGGTAAAAGATAATGCGTATATTTGTTTTTTTAAAGCATCTTTGAAATGCAGGAGAAAGGACACAATGTATTATTGCAGTTTAGGCGCAATGTAGATTTTAGCCACTAGATGGCAGCAGTTTATGTGCAAAGTTTTAGACTGATCCAATAAACCATTGCATTACTGTTCAACATGTGCTTAATTGATTTATTGATACATTTTCAAATACATAACTGTGCACTCTCCTCAAACAATAGCATGGTATTCTTTCACAGTAATAGCTACTGTAAATTGGACAGTGCAGTTAGATTAACAAGAATTTAAGCTTTCTGCCAATATCAGACATGTCTATGTCCTGGGACATGTTCTTCTTACTTACAATGGCATTCTAATCACAATAGTGCCCGTTAGCTCAACCGTCCCATGGGGGGGGGGTAAATATAAAATACAAAGGGAATAGGGTGTCATTACGGACGCAGCCATGCCAGCCCCTACATCCAGGTTCCCTGGGGGAGAACCTGAGGATTTATCCTCTTCCATACGCAACCATCAGAAACAGGACATGCCAGACGGAACGTTGCGAATCAACGTAGGAAACCCCCTGGAAAAAGAAGAGAGGAGGTGGAGGAGGATGAGGAGGATGAGGAGGAGGAGGAGGAGGAGGAGGAGGAGGACAGTATGATGTGAAATATGAGGCCTCTTCTTTTTAAAACCCCACACCAAATGTCCTTCAACTCCCACACACAGAAAGACACAGGAAGACACAGATGTGCGGGGAAACATGCAGACGTACACACACACACACACACACGCACGCACGCACGCACACACACATACATGCACAAGCACACACAAATGCACACACACACACACACACTTTAATTAGCAATCTGGGAATTTGATTGCCCTTCTCGATGGAATTTTTCTTCTTTTGATTTAAAACCAGTTCATGTTTCATAGAATAACAGCAGCGCGCCTGGTTAACGCGTTAGATGATACTTTAACTGTTATAAATCACCGTGTCCATAGATACACGGCACAGAGAATTACTGCCTTTATCATTTAATGGGAAACACACGAAAGGTTCAAGAGCGGCTCAAGTCTTTTACACAATCCCCTGGTTTTCTCCCATAGCACCTTTAGTCATCTGGGAAACCAGTCAGACATATGATATTTCCGAGCAGCATGGAAAGGAATATTGGAGAAGACAAAAAAAAACAAAAAATATCAAATACCTTCCCAGAATCAGAGTTGAAGCTCTATCCCCTTAAATAACAGTGTTGTATTAGAATGAGTAATGAATGTTATTTTTATTTTACCTTTATTTAACTAGGCAATTAAGAACACATTCTTATTTTCAATGACAGCCTAGGAACAGTGGGTTAACTGGTCTAGGAACAGTGGGGGTTAACTGGTCTAGGAACAGTGGGGGTTAACTGGTCCAGGAACAGTGGGGGTTAACTGGTCTAGGAACAGTGGGTTAACTGGTCTAGGAACAGTGGGGGTTAACTGGTCCAGGAACAGTGGGGGTTAACTGGTCTAGGAACGGTGGGGGTTAACTGGTCTAGGAACAGTGGGTTATCTGGTCTAGGAACAGTGGGTTATCTGGTCTAGAAACAGTGGGTTAACTGGTCTAGGAACAGTGGGTTAACTGGTCTAGGAACAGTGGGTTAACTGGCCTAGGAACAGTGGGTTAACTGGTCTAGGAACAGTGGGGGTTAACTGGTCCAGGAACAGTGGGGGTTAACTGGTCTAGGAACAGTGGGTTAACTGCCTGTTCAGGGGCAGAACGACAGATTTGTATCTTGTCAGCTCTGGGATTTGAACTTGCAACCTTTCGGTTACTAGTCCAACACTCTAACCACTATATTATTTAAGGACCACGAAGATAACATAACATATACTACATCAAATTAAATCTAATTGTATTAGTCACATACACCGTTTAAAGCAAGTATAACAAGTTAATTGGTTTCGTGCCCCTCAACATTGCAGTACAATGTCGATATCCAAAACAATGAAAAGACATTAAAAAATAATAATAATTAGAGGAAGTTTCCCCGGGTAAATACACCCTTCCCGGGGTACATACACGCTTCCAGGGGTAAATACACCCTTCCCAGGGTAAATACACCCTTCCCGGGGTAAATTGTCCTCACAGACCACATTTTTGGACAAGCTATGTTTTCAAAACTGCAATGATAACATGAATTCTGCATATTGCCAGGTATACGCAAATATCCTGAAATATATGTAGATATCTTTGTTGAAAATAATATTTTATTTCCCTTGATGGAGTGATGCTGAATGTATAAAATGGCCCCACTCTCCCCTAGATCGGACATAATAGAACAGCATAACGCAATATGTGCAACGGTCGTCATCGGTGGAAGAAGGTGAGGACCAAGGTCCAGTGTGGTATATGTCCATATTTATTAAATGAACACGGAAATAACAAAAATAACAAAGAGAAACGACCGAAAACAGTTCTGGCTGGTGCAGACACACAACAGAAATCAGAAAACAATCACCCCATGAAACACAATAGAAAACAGGTGTCACATTCTGACCTTTATTTCCTTTGTTTTGTCCTTATTTAGTATGGTCAGGGTGTGAGTTGGGGTGGGCAGTCTATGTTTGTTTTTCTATGATTTGGGTATTTCTATGTTTCGGCCTAGTATGGTTCTCAATCAGAGGCAGGTGTAATTAGTTGTCTCTGATTGAGAATCATACTTACCTAAATATGGTTCTCAAACAGGGACAACGATTGACAGCTGCCTCTGATTGAGAGAGAACCGTACCAGGCCAAACACAGAAATAGCAAATCTTAGAAAAACGAACATGGACAACCCACCCAACGCACGCCCTGATCATACTAAAACAAAGACATTACAAAAGAACTAAGGTCAGAACGCGACTATACGCTGTCACCTGTACTCCCTGTCCGGCCTCCAGGTCATCAGGCTGCTGATTATACCACACACCTGTCACCATCGTCAAGCGCCACCAGCGCTTCATCACACTCACCTGGACTCCATCACCTCCTTGATTTATCTTCCCTGTATCTGTCTCTCCCCTTGGTCCTTTCCTCAGGTGTTATTGACTCTGTCCATGTCGGTGTGTTGTTTGTGTTTTCCTGTTTTTATTGAGTCATTTATTTAGTAAAACACTCACTCCCTGAACTTGCTTCCCGGCTCTCAGCGAGCTCGTTAAAAGATGTTACATAACTAGTACTACTAATGTTCCCCTTAATCCACCGTGAAGCTGTAATACACTCTGTGTAGTTGTAATCCACTATATATAGTTGTAATCCACTATGTGTAGCTGTAATCCACTATGTGTAGTTGTAATCCACTATCTGTAGTTGTAATCCACTATGTGTGGTTGTAATACACTCTGTGTAGTTGTAGTCCACTATATATAGTTGTAATCCACTATACATAGCTGTAATCCACTATATGTCGTTGTAATCCACTATACATAGTTTTTCTGTAGTTGTAATCCACCATATATAGCTGTAATCCACTATGTGTAGTTGTAATCCACTATATATAGCTGTAATCCACTATATGTCGTTGTAATCCACTATACATAGTTTTTATGTAGTTGTAATCCACCATATATAGCTGTAATCCACTATGTGTAGTTGTAATCCACTATGTATAGCTGTAATCCACTATGTGTAGTTGTAATCCACTATCTGTAGTTGTAATCCACTGTGTGTAGTTGTAATCCACTATATATAGTTGTAATCCACTACATATAGTTTTTCTATAGTTGTAGTCCCCAATATACAGTTTTTCTATAGTTGTAGTCCGCTATATATAGATGTAATCCACCATATATAGTTGTAATCCACTATCTGTAGTTGTAATCCACTGTGTGTAGTTGTAATCCACTATGTGTAGTTGTAATCCAATACATAGAGTTGTAATCCACTATGTGTAGTTGTAATCCACTATGTGTAGTTGTAATCCACCAGATATAGCTGTAATTCACTATGTGTAGTGCAATCCACTATGTGTAGTTGTAATCCACTATGTGTAGTTGCAATCCACTATGTGTAGTTGTAATCCACTATGTGTAGTTGTAATCCACTATATGTAGTTGTAATCCACTATGTGTAGTTGTAATCCACTATGTGTAGTTGTAATCCATTATGTGTAGTTGTAATCCACTAGATATAGCTGTAATCCACTATGTGTAGTTGTATTCCACTATATAGTTGTAATCCACAATACAGTATATAGTTGTAATCCACTTTATGTAATTTTAATCCACTATATATTTGGTTGTAATCCACTATTATAGTTGTAATCCACGTTATATAGTTGTAGTCCACTTTATATTTACATTTACATTACATTTAAGTCATTTAGCAGACGCTCTTATCCAGAGCGACTTACAAATTGGTGAATTCACCTTCTGACATCCAGTGGAACAGCCACTTTACAATAGTGAAGGATTACTTATCCTATCCTAGGTATTCCTTGAAGAGGTGGGGTTTCAGGTGTCTCCGGAAGGTGGTGATTGACTCCGCTGTCCTGGCGTCGTGAGGGAGTTTGTTCCACCATTGGGGGGCCAGAGCAGCGAACAGTTTTGACTGGGCTGAGCGGGAACTGTACTTCCTCAGTGGTAGGGAGGCGAGCAGGCCAGAGGTGGATGAACGCAGTGCCCTTGCTTGGGTGTAGGGCCTGATCAGAGCCTGGAGGTACTGCGGTGCCGTTCCCCTCACAGCTCCGTAGGCAAGCACCATGGTCTTGTAGCGGATGCGAGCTTCAACTGGAAGCCAGTGGAGAGAGCGGAGGAGCGGGGTGACGTGAGAGAACTTGGGAAGGTTGAACACCAGACGGGCTGCGGCCCGTCTGTATAGTGAACTAGTTGTAGTTCACTATACAGTGTATAAAGTTGTAATCCACTATATGAAAGTTGTAATCCACTATGTGTAGTTGTACTCCACTTTATATAGTTGTAATCCACTATAGTGTATAAAATTGTAATCCATTTTCTATATTTTGAATCCACTATGATTGCTGCTGCAGCCAGGCCAAAAGCCTGATGAAGCCCAAAAAATGAAATTTGTTGGTTCTATGCTTTTTTCTAAATACGTTTCTCCAAGATTTGCCGAATCTCATGGGGGAACTACACTGCTACCATGACAGCACAGCATTCTCCAGTTTTGAAACAGGCTAACATGACAGAAGGTTTTCATAGTCACTCAGAGACACTTGTTGCGATCTGTTTTCACGCCATGCGAGCACCACAGCAACATGCTTGACATGTCTCTCGAACAGATAGGACTGTGAAATGTGTAGATACGGGCATCTCCAGATCACGTAACCCCCCCCCCCCCCAAAACAACACCGCTCCCATGCGACTTCATAATAGAGTAACTCAGATTTCTTTTTAAACTCCATTACTGCCTTATCTAAAAGATGACTGTCATTACTGTCTTAAACAGTTTGCTTGTCTTGAGGTGACAGCTTGAAAATAGAGAGGGGAAGAAAGGAAAGGAGACAAGCAAAGGAGACAAGAAAGAAATACAAGCCTTCAATTTGGCATGGAAATAAAAATTTAAACGGAATACACTCTCCCTCAAAATAAGACCAATGAGGGCTTCTGACAACAAGGTACATTTTTTTATGTGGATTATGTATGTGGTGGTGATGCAGTTCATCCCCCAAACCCGACAAATCCCGACCACACCCTCTAGCAAACACTTTTCACCTCTGACCCCAAGACCTGTTCTGACCAATGATGTATATAAACCCTGGATTGCTGATGTTCCAGTATGTAATGGCCGTCGAGAGGCTTTGAAACAACTAGCTACTCCCCACTAGGAGCAGTCATCCATAGCAATGAATGTAATTCTACAGGACATCAATTAAATGTTTCAAAGGACAGAATAACATGTATTTAAGTATGCTTTTGTTGTTGTCGTGTGGACATTAACATTAGTAATCTCTAACAATGAAACTTCAAGGATTTTTACATATTTCATTTTTGTATTTGTTTTATTTTTTATGTTTAGCTGACATAATATAATTTATCAGTATACATTAAGGTGTCTGTAATAGAATACAAATGTATAATTTCTAGCTGCTTCCAAATATTGTTTACAATGGTGGGAGAGTACCAAGATGGAAGAACGGTAGTTTCAACACAGCGCCCCTATCAGTCATCTAGTGTATAGATACATAATTGGATCTGACCCTGAGAAGTTGGGTTGTTTCTACTAGAACGATTCCAAAGGGCATTGGATGATGAATCACTGAGTAGTGATGCATTGGGTTCTTAGCTGCTCTGCTATCATGAGCTTCATCTTTACAGAAATTCAACACAACATTAATGGAGAGAATTCTGATGGGCCAAACCAAACACACCTTGTTGGAATCTGTCACTCAAACAGTCCCCACTGGACCTGGTGTTGGTTACCAGGTCCACTCTACAGTGGTACTGGTGTTGGTTACCTGGTCCAGTCTACAGTGGTACTGGTGTTGGTTACCTGGTCCAGTCTACAGTGGTACTGGTGTTGGTTACCTGGTCCAGTCTACAGTGGTACTGGTGTTGGTTACCAGGTCCAGTCTCCACTGGTACTGATTTTGGTTACCTGGTCCAGTCTACAGTGGTACTGGTGTTGGTTACCTGGTCCAGTATACAGTGGTACTGGTGTTGGTTACCAGGTCCAGTCTCCACTGGTACTGATGTTGGTTACCTGGTCCAGTCTACAGTGGTACTGATATTGGTTACCTGGTCCAGTCTACACTGGTACTGATGTTGGTTACCTGGTATAGTCTACAGTGGTACTGTTGTTGGTTACCTGGTCCAGTCTACAGTGGTACTGATATTGGTTACCTGGTCCAGTCTACAGTGGTACTGCTGTTGGTTACCAGGTCCAAAGTTTTAGCATGGCATTGATGATCAGCAAGTGAAAAACAAACAGATTATACCAGAATGGCCGATTGGCCAGACTTCCGCTCAGGGCTTCAATGGCTCTTGCTTGGTGAGCCAGGTTGGTGTCTGGGCACGGTCTGGAACATATCTGGGCCAAAGTGCCACTTGGGCCAGATCTGGGCCAGGCTGACTCTGCCACTCAGGCCACTTGGCGTAATGCTGTCGTGCTCCATGGTCAGTGGATAGAGAAGCCCTAGAACGCTTCAGAGTGAGCTGCATGGGGCACAGATGTCTGGTACGGTGAGGAGCTGATGGGGAAAACAAACAGCACATGGGAAGCAGAAGCACCACCTCCACAGAGGATGTACTGCTCGGATACACAGCAGTATACAGGACATATCAGCCGTGGCCCTCAATACTGCACTAGAAAACTCATATTGTTTTGTAACTGAAACATCTCCAGCTAAAATGTTTATATTGGGCATACAACAATCTCCGCTCTGTAGATTGAGCTGCAAAGAGACAGAATCAATAGATAATTTATTCTGTTATTGCGTCAGTTTAGCTTGTTTCTGGTCACAGGTTCAGGAATGGTTAAAAATTCACAACATGCAATTAAAAGGAACCTTACAAATAGCAGTGTTGGGCGATTTGGAAAGCCAGAGTCAGTCAATAAATGATATAGTCATACTCATTGGAAAGGTTTCATCTTTAGATCACAATCTGTGGATAAAATATGATTTGAAAGGTTCAAACATGTTGTAAAAACATCACATTACAATTGAAAGATATATGGAAACCAAACGATGGTGGTCTATGGTGATAGGTGGGATGGGCTGAGAGAGGTGGGATGGGCTGAGAGAGGTGGGATGGGCTGAGAGAGGTGGGATGGGCTGAGAGAGGTGGGATGGGCTGAGAGAGGTGGAATGGGCTGAGAGAGGTGGGATGGGCTGAGAGAGGTGGGATGGGCTGAGAGAGGTGGGATGGGCTGAGAGAGGTGGTCTATGGTGATAGGTGGGATGGGCTGAGAGAGGTGGGATGGGCTGAGAGAGGTGGGATGGGCTGAGAGAGGTGGTCTATGGTGATAGGTTGGATGGGCTGAGAGAGGTGGTCTATGGTGATAGGTGGAATGGGCTGAGAGAGGTGGTCTATGGTGATAGGTGGGATGGGCTGAGAGAGGTGATCTATGGTGATAGGTGGGATGGGCTGAGAGAGGTGGTCTATGGTGATAGGTGGGATGGGCTGAGAGAGGTGGTCTATGGTGATAGGTGGGATGGGCTGAGAGAGGTGGTCTATGGTGATAGGTGGGATGGGCTGAGAGAGGTGATCTATGGTGATAGGTGGGATGGGTTGAGAGAGGTGGTCTATGGTGATAGGTTGGATGGGCTGAGAGAGGTGGTCTATGGTGATAGGTGGGATGGGCTGAGAGAGGTGATCTATGGTGATAGGTGGGATGGGTTGAGAGAGGTGGTCTATGGTGATAGGTTGGATGGGCTGAGAGAGGTGGTCTATGGTGATAGGTGGGATGGGTTGAGAGAGGTGGTCTATGGTGATAGGTTGGATGGGTTGAGAGAGGTGGTCTATGGTGATAGGTTGGATGGGCTGAGAGAGGTGGTCTATGGTGATAGGTGGGATGGGTTGAGAGAGGTGGTCTATGGTGATAGGTTGGATGGGCTGAGAGAGGTGGTCTATGGTGATAGGTGGGATGGGCTGAGAGAGGTGGTCTATGGTGATAGGTTGGATGGGCTGAGAGAGGTGGTCTATGGTGATAGGTTGGATGGGCTGAGAGAGGTGGTCTATGGTGATAGGTGGGATGGGCTGAGAGAGGTGGTCTATGGTGATAGGTTGGATGGGCTGAGAGAGGTGGTCTATGGTGATAGGTGGGATGGGTTGAGAGAGGTGGGATTAAAGAGCTGAGGTCTATGGTGACAGGTGGGATGGGCTGAGAGAGGTGGGAGTAAAGAGCTGAGGTCCATGGTGATAGGTGGGATGGGCTGAGAGGGGTGGGATGAAAGAGCTGAGGTCTATGGTGATAGGTGGGATGGGCTGAGAGGGGTGGGAGTAAAGAGTTTATGTTTGGTAAAGTGTTATTGTTATGTGACTGCTTTATATAAAAGTACCTTGTATGTAAAATGTATGTGTATGTAGCAAAAAAGCTGTAAAAAAACATCTAAGATTATTGTTGTCTGAAGACGTTAATAACAAAGAAATAATAAATATTAAAAAGTTTATAAAATTGGCATTTGTATTTTTTATTATGGATCCCCATTAGCTGCTGAGATGTGATACTGCAGTAGCTGGGGACATAGGACCACCAGGCAGGAGATAGTGGTCGAAGAGGAGAGAGATGTGATACTACAGTAGCTGGGGACATAGGACCACCAGGCAGGAGATAGTGGTCGAAGAGGAGAGGGATGTGATACTACAGTAGCTGGGGACAGAGGATCACCAGGCAGGAGATAGTGGTCGAAGAGGTTAGAGATGTGATACTACAGTAGCTGGGGACAGAGGACCACCAGGCAGGAGATAGTGGTCGAAGAGGTTAGAGATGTGATACTACAGTAGCTGGGGACAGAGGATCACCAGGCAGGAGATAGTGGTCGAAGAGGAGAGAGATGTGATACTACAGTAGCTGGGGACAGAGGACCACCAGGCAGGAGATAGTGGTCGAAGAGGTTAGAGATGTGATACTACAGTAGCTGGGGACAGAGGATCACCAGGCAGGAGATAGTGGTTGAAGAGGAGAGAGATGTGATACTACAGTAGCTGGGGACAGAGGACCACCAGGCAGGAGATAGTGGTCGAAGAGGTTAGAGATGTGATACTACAGTAGCTGGGGACAGAGGATCACCAGGCAGGAAATAGTGGTTGAAGAGGAGAGAGATGTGATACTGCAGTAGCTGGGGACAGAGGACCACCAGGCAGGAGATAGTGGTTGAAGAGGTTAGAGATGTGATACTACAGTAGCTGGGGACAGAGGATCACCAGGCAGGAGATAGTGGTCGAAGAGGAGAGAGATGTGATACTACAGTAGCTGGGGACAGAGGACCACCAGGCAGGAGATAGTGGTCGAAGAGGAGAGAGATGTGATACTACAGTAGCTGGGGACAGAGGACCACCAGGCAGGAGATAGTTGTCGAAGAGGTTAGAGATGTGATACTACAGTAGCTGGGGACAGAGGACCACCAGGCAGGAGATAGTGGTCGAAGAGGAGAGGGATGTGATACTACAGTAGCTGGGGACAGAGGACCACCAGGCAGGAGATAGTGGTCGAAGAGGTTAGAGATGTGATACTGCAGTAGCTGGGGACATAGGACCACCAGGCAGGAGATAGTGGTCAAAGAGGAGAGGGATGTGATACTACAGTAGCTGGGGACAGAGGACCACCAGGCAGGAGATAGTTGTCGAAGAGGTTAGAGATGTGATACTGCAGTAGCTGGGGACAGAGGACCACCAGGCAGGAGATAGTGGTCGAAGAGGTTAGAGATGTGATACTGCAGTAGCTGGGGACAGAGGACCACCAGGCAGGAGATAGTGGTCGAAGAGGAGAGAGATGTGATACTACAGTAGCTGGGGACAGAGGACCACCAATAATAATAATAATAGGAGATAGTGGTCAAAGAGGTTAGAGATGTGATACTACAGTAGCTGGGGACAGAGGACCACCAGGCAGGAGATAGTGGTCGAAGAGGAGAGGGATGTGATACTGCAGTAGCTGGGGACATAGGACCACCAGGCAGGAGATAGTGGTCGAAGAGGTTAGAGATGTGATACTGCAGTAGCTGGGGACAGAGGACCACCAGGCAGGAGATAGTGGTCGAAGAGGTTAGAGATGTGATACTACAGTAGCTGGGGACAGAGGACCACCAGGCAGGAGATAGTGGTCGAAGAGGTTAGAGATGTGATACTACAGTAGCTGGGGACATAGGACCACCAGGCAGGAGATAGTGGTTGAAGAGGAGAGAGATGTGATACTACAGTAGCTGGGGACATAGGACCACCAGGCAGGAGGTAGTGGTCGAAGAGGAGAGAGATGTGATACTACAGTAGCTGGGGACAGAGGACCACCAGGCAGGAGATAGTGGTTGAAGAGGAGAGAGATGTGATACTACAGTAGCTGGGGACATAGGACCACCAGGCAGGAGGTAGTGGTCGAAGAGGAGATAGATGTGATACTACAGTAGCTGGGGACAGAGGACCACCAATAATAATAATAATAGGAGATAGTGGTCAAAGAGGTTAGAGATGTGATACTACAGTAGCTGGGGACAGAGGACCACCAGGCAGGAGATAGTGGTCGAAGAGGAGAGGGATGTGATACTGCAGTAGCTGGGGACATAGGACCACCAGGCAGGAGATAGTGGTCGAAGAGGTTAGAGATGTGATACTGCAGTAGCTGGGGACAGAGGACCACCAGGCAGGAGATAGTGGTCGAAGAGGTTAGAGATGTGATACTACAGTAGCTGGGGACAGAGGACCACCAGGCAGGAGATAGTGGTCGAAGAGGTTAGAGATGTGATACTACAGTAGCTGGGGACATAGGACCACCAGGCAGGAGATAGTGGTTGAAGAGGAGAGAGATGTGATACTACAGTAGCTGGGGACATAGGACCACCAGGCAGGAGGTAGTGGTCGAAGAGGAGAGAGATGTGATACTACAGTAGCTGGGGACAGAGGACCACCAGGCAGGAGATAGTGGTTGAAGAGGAGAGAGATGTGATACTACAGTAGCTGGGGACATAGGACCACCAGGCAGGAGGTAGTGGTCGAAGAGGAGATAGATGTGATACTACAGTAGCTGGGGACAGAGGACGACCAGGCAGGAGATAGTGGTCGAAGAGGAGAGGGATGTGATACTGCAGTAGCTGGGGACATAGGACCACCAGGCAGGAGATAGTGGTCGAAGAGGAGAGGGATGTGATACTGCAGTAGCTGGGGACATAGGACCACCAGGCAGGAGATAGTGGTCGAAGAGGAGAGAGATGTGATACTACAGTAGCTGGGGACATAGGACCACCAGGCAGGAGATAGTGGTCGAAGAGGAGAGGGATGTGATACTGCAGTAGCTGGGGACAGAGAATCACCAGGCAGGAGATAGTGATCGAAGAGGAGAGAGATGTGATACTGCAGTAGCTGGGGACAGAGGACCACCAGGCAGGAGATAGTGGTCGAAGAGGTTAGAGATGTGATACTGCAGTAGCTGGGGACATAGGACCACCAGGCAGGAGGTAGTGGTCGAAGAGGAGAGAGATGTGATACTACAGTAGCTGGGGACAGAGGATCACCAGGCAGGAGATAGTGGTCGAAGAGGAGAGGGATGTGATACTACAGTAGCTGGGGACAGAGGACCACCAGGCAGGAGATAGTGGTCGAAGAGGAGAGAGATGTGATACTACAGTAGCTGGGGACAGAGGATCACCAGGCAGGAGATAGTGGTCGAAGAGGAGAGGGATGTGATACTACAGTAGCTGGGGACAGAGGACCACCAGGCAGGAGATAGTGGTCGAAGAGGAGAGAGATGTGATACTACAGTAGCTGGGGACAGAGGATCACCAGGCAGGAGATAGTGGTCGAAGAGGTTAGAGATGTGATACTACGGTAGCTACAGACCAACAGACTGAACATAGTGGTTATAAGTACAGTAGAATTGCATCCCAAAAGGCACCATATTCCCAATGGGCACCGGTCATAAGTAGTGGACTGTTTAGTGCAAGAGGGTGACATTCGGGACAGACACTAGTCGTGGCCTTGCGAGGCTTGCTAACAACCAGCCTTGTGCCCCCTAGGTGACCCTCCCTCTCATTAAGTGTGCAAGCCATTTATCTTCACCATCGGAGCAGTTCCTTCAGAGGGTCACGTTGATAGACAGAGCCGCCGTAATTAGGCAAGAGTATAAATTCACTCTGAATAATGAATAGAGCTGCATTAAGGAGGTAGTTAAAAGCTTTGGATCATGCCTTTCACACACCAAGGGTCAGGTAGAGAGGGAGGAGGGAGAGGGTTTGTTTAGCTTATTTTCTCTCCTGTAACTGTACGTTTTCTATATACAGTACCGCACTTAGACACCATATGACGTTGATGTTATTATGCAGATGTTTTCCTGGTTACAGAATTACTGTGTATATGTACAGTTCAGTACACCCTGTATGTTTGTAGACACAGAGAATCATCCAGGCCCTGCCTCTTTGTAGAAACTCTTTAACCCAGTCATTGTGCAGACACCTGGCATCTAATGCTTATATTACACAGCCTGAGGCATCATAATGAGCAGACTTCCTGAAAAGGGCCTCTTGCCTTTTTTATGCTCGCTTCGAGGCAAGCAACACTGAAGCATGCATGAGAGAACCAGCTGTTCTGGATGACTTTGTGATCACACTCTCTGTGTCCAATGTGAGCAAGACCATTAAAACTTCTTAGGGATATGGGGCATTATTCAGAAGTTCGGATGACTGAGATGCCCAAAGTAAACTGCCTGTTACTCAGGCCAAGAAGCTAGGATATGCATATAATTAGTAGTATTAGATGGTAGCATATAAATAGTAGTATTGGATAGAAAACACTCTGAAGTTTCTAACACTGTTACAGTAATGTCTGTGAGTATAACAGAACTGATATGGCAGGCGAAAACCCAAGGAAAATCCATCCTGAATTTGATTTTTTTTGAGGTCACCACCCATGGAAATGGTTGTCTATGGGGAAAATCAAAGGAAATCCTCCCAGAGTGCAGTTCCTTTGGCTTCCACTAGATGTCAACAGTCTTTAGAAAGGGTTTCAGGCTTGTTTTTTTGAAAAATGAGCTAGAATTTGTAGTTTTTATAGGTGGCTCTCATTCTGACTGTAGTCTTGTGGTGCGCGTGGATGAGGGCGCGCACTTCGTTATTTATCTCCGGAAATGAACATGCTATTCTCCGTCTTAAATTTGATCGTTCATTTAAATATTAGGGTACATGGGATTCCTTTGTATGTATTTTGAACGAGGTGAACAGGTGGATTACTGAATCAAGCGCGCTAACTACACACACTTTTTTGGGGATATCAAGGACTTTATCTAACAAAACGACAATTTGTTATGTAGCGGGGACCCTTGGGATTGCAAACAGAGGAAGATCTTCAAAGGTAAGTGTTCTTGTGCTGAAGTTGCTTCCAGACGCAGTTTGGATCTCGTTAGTGAGTGTTGTAACTGAGGACAGATGATTTTTACGTGCCTGGTGCTTCAGCTCTCGCCGGTCCCGGTCTGTGAGATTGTGTGGAATACAACTTTGTGGAGGAGACATGTCCACTTCATAATAACATCACTTACAGTTGACTGGGGCAGCTCTAACAGGGCAGAAATTTGCCGAACTGACTTGTTGGTAAGGTGAAACCCTATGACGGTGCCCCATTTAAAGTCACTGAGCTCTTCAGTAAGGTCATTCCACTGCCCAATGTTTATCTATGGAGATTGCATGGCTGTGTTCTCAAATAGCTACAGCCCAACCTAGCCATGGTACAGTCAGTTAGTTACAGCCCAACCTAACCATGGTACAGTCAGTTAGTTACAGCCCAACCTAGCCATGGTACAGTCAGTTAGTTACAGCCCAACCTAGCCATGGTACAGTCAGTTAGTTACAACCCAACCTAGCCATGGTACAGTCAGTTAGTTACAGCCCAACCTAGCCATGGTACAGTCAGTTAGTTACAGCCCAACCTAGCCGTGGTACAGTCAGTTAGTTACAGCCCAACCTAGCCATGGGGTGTACCATGTATTCATTTTACACTGTTGTAAAATATTCTGCAACATATTTTTTATATATATATTTTTTAACATAGAAAACCATTTGCTCCAAACGGTAAACGTTTTGCAACTGGAATATGAGGATCTATTGGACAGGTAAGTTTCAGGTAGGTCCTGTTGGCTTCTGTATATAAAGAGCAACCCAACCTTAATACATGTAGCTACAACAAGCCCTGTTACATTTACAGAACAATTAGCTTCCATAGTGGATCTCTGTTCGGAGGGGGTGGCCTGGGGACTACAGGAATAATCCCTGCTCCTCAGCTCACTTACCCTAATCACTCCTGCATCAGCCAGGGAAAATTGTTTTCACTGTGAGAGAGCCCCTTACCAGCTACTAAAGAACCTGCCTTTTCATCCAATAACATCAAAATGAAACCAACCGTTGGGGAAAGGCTTCCCTCCTCCTACCGTCCGTCCTCTATTACAGTCGGTCGTCTCTGTAGTTTCACGGGGACCCTCTCCCCATTTATTTTCTCTGCTGATGGAACTTAACCGGGCCACTTTCTGGTCTTGATGATGGGGGATTAAGGGGGGGGGGATTGGAGAAAGCACACACACACACGTGCACACACACACACACACGCACGCACGGACGCACACGCACACACAGCAGATTATTGATTGACTTCTGACGGAGAAGACCAACCTAAAAAGCCCCAATGAATTGTCACTCATTATTGAAATTACTGAACACTAATTAAACTGGCAGCTCGTCTCCCTGTAGGCCTTGCTCCTCTGAAGATGAATTTCAGCTCCTTGGACAGTGGAGGAGGAGACAGCAGCTACTCAGATCCTAATGAGCTTTGCTTTGCTTCCTCTCTTTTTTTTTTTTTCTCCCTTCACATTTGGTTTCATTTGAGGTATTCGAGAGAGTAAAAAAAGGATTGTACTGGTTTGAAAGAAAACAATACTGCTTTTTTTTACACCATTACAAAGGCTAAGTATGTCTTCACATGTGGTAGTCCTTTTTCAATGGTCATTTCCAACACTGTAGTCACTGTAGAGGTGACACAATGAAAGGGTAGAGGTGACAACACACTGTAGTCACTGTAGAGGTGACACAATGAAAGGGCAACACTGTAGTCACTGTAGAGGTGGCACAATGAAAGGGCAACACTGTAGTCACTGTAGAGGTGACACAATGAAAGGGCAACACTGTAGTCACTGTAGAGGTGACACAATGAAAGGGCAACACTGTAGTCACTGTAGAGGTGGCACAATGAAAGGGCAACACTGTAGTCACTGTAGAGGTGACACAATGAAAGGGCAACACTGTAGTCACTGTAGAGGTGACACAATGAAAGGGCAACACTGTAGTAACTGTAGAGGTGACACAATGAAAGGGCAACACTGTAGTCACTGTAGAGGTGACACAATGAAATGGCAACACTGTAGTCACTGTAGAGGTGACACAATGAAAGGGCAACACTGTAGTCACTGTAGAGGTGACACAATGAAAGGGCAACACTGTAGTCACTGTGGAGGTGACACAATGAAATGGCAACACTGTAGTCACTGTAGAGGTGACACAATGAAAGGGCAACACTGTAGTCACTGTAGAGGTGACACAATGAAAGGGCAACACTGTAGTCACTGTAAAGGTGACACAATGAAAGGGCAACACTGTAGTCACTGTAGAGGTGACACAATGAAAGGGCAACACTGTAGTCACTGTAGAGGTGACACAATGAAAGGGCAACACTGTAGTCACTGTAGAGGTGACACAATGAAAGGGCAACACTGTAGTCACTGTAGAGGTGACACAATGAAAGGGCAACACTGTAGTCACTGTAGAGGTGACACAATGAAAGGGCAACACTGTAGTCACTGTAGAGGTGACACAATGAAAGGGCAACACTGTAGTCACTGTAGAGGTGACACAATGAAAGGGCAACACTGTAGTCACTGTAGAGGTGACACAATGAAAGGGCAACACTGTAGTCACTGTAGAGGTGACACAATGAAAGGGCAACACTGTAGTCACTGTAGAGGTGACACAATGAAAGGGCAACACTGTAGTCACTGTAGAGGTGACACAATGAAAGGGCAACACTGTAGTCACTGTAGAGGTGACACAATGAAAGGGCAACACTGTAGTCACTGTAGAGGTGACACAATGAAAGGGCAACACTGTAGTCACTGTAGAGGTGACACAATGAAAGGGCAGATGGGTAATGAATTCATTCCAATCTCAAACCATGGGGATCTATTCAGGACCATGTTTCTCTTTCTCTGTTTTTTTCTCCTGTTATAGAAAGGCCAAATCAAATCAAATGTTATTTGTCATATACACATGGTTAGCAGATGTTAATGCGAGTGTAGCGAAATGCTTGTGCTTCCAGTTCCGACAATGCAGTAATAACCAACGAGTAATCTAACCTAACAATTCCACAACTACTCCCTTATGCACACAAGTGTAAAGGGATGAAGAATATGTACATAAAGATATATGAAGGAGTGATGGTACAGAATGGCATAGGCAAGATACAGTAGATGGTATCGAGTACAGTATAGTCAGTGGGTCAGCAGACAAAGATTCAAATATCATTTTAAAATCTTTCAAATACTTTTCAAATACTTTTCAAATACTTTTAAGGATTTTCTTTAGCACGACAAGAATGCTAGACTAGGCAGGGTTGCACTTTTGTGACTATTCTATTTGGTCCGTTGCACCAGTGAAGGTTAATGAAGCCCAGCCAAGCTCTTTCCAGATGGAGCCCCAGGACAGCCCTCCTCTCATTGAGCTGCCATGTGACAGAGAGAGATCGGGGGTCCAAGTCAACAGAGGGCCCTGCTCAGAGGGCCTGTTCTACTCTGCTCTGGCTCTGCAATACTAGATGGGTGGGACATGACATCTAATTCCAAAGTGTGTGATTAATCTACACCTGTGCAAGATGTCTGGGGTTAATTCGAGTGGCACGTAGGTCTACTGTAAATGGGTGTGAAATCACGACTCTTGGCATAGTGAACATTTAAGGGGTTGCTCTTTCAATCCTCCTGTACTGGAAACAGATAGATCCGTCTTCAATTTCATCGATTATTAACGTTTAAAAATACCTAAAGTTCCATTACAAAATGTGTTTGAAATGTTTTGGCAAAGTTTACAGGTAACTTTTGAGATATTTTGTGGTGACGTTGCGCAAATTGGAAGCTGTTTTTTTACGGGATCAAACACGCCAAATAAATGGACATTTTGGATATATATCGACGGAATGATTCGAACAAAAGGACCATTTGTGATGTTTATGGGACATATTGGAGTGCCAACAAAAGAAGCTCGTCAAAGGTAAGGCATGATTTATATTTCCCACTAGCGTGAGGCCTCGCTTTAAGCAGTTTCCTATGTCCCTCTTTGTGGCACCTGACCATACGACTGAACAATAATCCAGATGAGATAGACCTAGGGCCTGTAGGACCTGCCTTGTTGATAGAGTTGTTAAGAAGGTAGAAACTAGGGCCTGTAGGACCTGCCTTGTTGATAGTGTTGTTAAGAAGGTAGAAACTAGGGCCTGTAGGACCTGCCTTGGTGATAGTGTTGTTAAGAAGGTAGAAACTAGGGCCTGTAGGACCTGCCTTGTTGATAGTGCTGTTAAGAAGGTAGAAACTAGGGCCTGTAGGACCTGCCTTGTTGATAGTGCTGTTAAGAAGGTAGAAACTAGGGCCTGTAGGACCTGTCATGTTGATAGTGCTGTTAAGAAGGTAGAAACTAGGGCCTGTAGGACCTGCCTTGTTGATAGTGCTGTTAAGAAGGTAGAAACTAGGACCTGTAGGACCTGCCTTGTTGATAGTGCTGTTAAGAAGGTAGAAACTAGGGCCTGTAGGACCTGCCTCGTTGATAGTGCTGTTAAGAAGGTAGAAACTAGGGCCTGTAGGACCTGCCTTGTTGATAGTGCTGTTAAGAAGGTAGAGTAGTGCTTTATTATGAACAGATTTCTCCCTCTTGTATCAGTATGTTTTAACCATGACAGTTTACAATCCAGGGTTACTCCAAGCAGTTTAGTCACCTCAACTTGCTCAATTTCCACATTATTTATTACACGATTTAGGTTTAGTGAATGATTTGTCCCTGATACAATGCTTTTAGTTTTTTAAATATTTAGGTCTAAATTATTCCTTGCCACCATTTCTGAAAATAACTGTAGCTCTCTGTTTAGTGTTGCAGTCATTTTAGTTGCTGTAGTAGGTGATGTGTATAGTGTTGAGTTATCTGCGTAATTAGACTCACTGCCAGTGGCATGGCGTTCATAAAGATTGAAAAAAGTAAGGGGTCAAGACAGCTGCCCTGGGGATTTCCTGATTCTACCTGTCTGTCTGCCTGCCTGCCTGCCTGCCTGCCTGCCTGCCTGTCTGTCTGTCTGTCTGTCTGTCTGTCTGTCTGTCTGTCTGTCTGTCTGTCTGTCTGTCTGTCTGTCTGTCTGTCTGTCTGTCTGTCTGTCTGTCTGTCTGCCTGCCTGCCTGCCTGCCTGCCTACCTCCCACACACCACAACAACCCTTCAGGAAAATAACCTTTGCAATAAACGGCATCTTTTATGTAAGCTATTTGAGAGACGCTTCCTTGAAAGCATCTCTTCCAGCGGAAGACACTTCCTAAGTAGCCTCTTCACCCCAGCAAATAGCTCTGGACTTGTGCTGCTTTGCAAGGAGTCCTCTTGTATATAGAGATGTTTACTTTCCAGGGTTTTCTCGCTTTTTATGAAGACAAAAAACATTTTTTTTTTGTGAAAATGTTTGTGTGTTCGGGTGTGGGTTTGTGTGTCTATGCCTCAATGTTATCAAATGGTACACAGCTTGGTAATGGTCTCCCATGACTATTCTAACTAATCTATGCTGATGACCAGAGGGACGCCAATGATTGTCATGTTAGTAAGAAAAAAAACATCAAAACAATCATGTTACATCAGTCTTACCATTAAAATACTTTGCTTCTCTGCAAATGTCCTCTCCTCCGTAATTAATACTCAGGGGCTTGTCTTTACCAAGCTGCTAGGCCAGGAAAAGAGATGCCAGTCACCAGGTAATTATTTCAGGAAACCATGCATGAATGGATGTGATTGACAAATGCAACGTTACTGTAATTGGGTGGAGGTAAAGAAAGAGGGAATAAAGAGGGGAAGAAAGAGAGGGAAGAAAGAGAGCGAAGAAAGAGAGGGAAGAAAGAGAGGGAAGAAAGAGGGAAAGATAGAGGGGAAGAAAGAGAGGGAATAAAGAGGGGAAGAAAGAGGGGAAGAAAGAGGGGAAGAAAGAGAGGGAAGAAAGAGAGGGAAGAAAGAGAGGGAAGAAAGAGGGGAAGAAAGAGGGGAAGAAAGAGAGGGAAGAAAGAGAGGGAAGAAAGAGGGGAAGAAAGAGGGGAAGAAAGAGGGGAATAAAGAGAGGGAAGAAAGAGAGGGAAGAAAGAGAGGGAAGAAAGAGGGGAAGAAAGAGGGGAATAAAGAGAGGGAAGAAAGAAGGGGATGAAAGAGGGGAAGAGAGGGGGAAGAAGTAGAGGGAAGAAATAGAGGGTAGAAAGAGAGGGTAGAAAGAGAGGTAAAAAAGAGGGGAAGAAGGAGAGGGAAGAAGTAGAGGGAAGAAAGAGAGAGAAGAAAGAGGGGAAGAAAGAGGGAAAGAAAGAGAGGGAAGAAAGAGAGGGAAGAAAGGGAGGGAAAAAAGAGGGGAAGAAAGAGAGGGAAGAAAGAGAGGGAAGAAAGAGAGGGAAGAAAGAGGGGAAGAAAGAGGGGAATAAAGAGAGGGAAGAAAGAAGGGGATGAAAGAGGGGAAGAGAGGGGGAAGAAGTAGAGGGAAGAAATAGAGGGTAGAAAGAGAGGGTTGAAAGAGGGTAGAAAGAGAGGTAAAAAAGAGGGGAAGAAGGAGAGGGAAGAAGTAGAGGGAAGAAAGAGAGAGAAGAAAGAGGGGAAGAAAGAGGGGAAGAAAGAGAGGGAAGAAAGAGAGGGAAGAAATAGAGAGAAGAAAGAGAGGGAAGAAAGTGAGGGAAGAAAGAGAGGGAAGAAAGAGGGGAGGAACGAGGGGAAGAAAGAGGGGAAGAAAGAGGGGAAGAAAGAGAGGGGAGAAAGAGGGTGAAGAAAGAGGGGTGGAAAGAGGGAAGAAAGACAGGAGTGAACCAGTAGGTAAATACATCTTAAGGAGGGATAAAGGGTGCACTCAGTCACTCTGGATAACACTCATCTAATAGAGTTGAGGACTGTGGTGTAGCCCTCATCTAATAGAGTTGAGGACTGTGGTGTAACCCTCATCTAAAAGAGTTGATGACTGTGGTGTAACCCTCATCTAATTGAGTTGATGACTGTGGTGCAACCCTCATCTAATAGAGTTGACGACTGTGGTGCAACACACATCTAATAGAGTTGATGACTGTGGTGTAACCCTCATCTAATAGAGTTGATGACTGTGGTGTAACCCTCATCTAATTGAGTTGATGACTGTGGTGCAACCCTCATCTAATAGAGTTGACGACTGTGGTGCAACACACATCTAATAGAGTTGAGGACTGTGGTGTAACCCTCATCTAAAAGAGTTGATGACTGTGGTGTAACCCTCATCTAATTGAGTTGATGACTGTGGTGCAACCCTCATCTAATAGAGTTGACGACTGTGGTGCAACACACATCTAATAGAGTTGATGACTGTGGTGTAACCCTCATCTAATAGAGTTGATGACTGTGGTGTAACCCTCATCTAATAGAGTTGATGACTGTGGTTTAACCCTCATCTAATAGAGTTGATGACTGTGGTGTAGCCATCATCTAATAGAGTTGATGACTGTGGTGTACCCCTCATCTAATAGAGTTGATGACTGTGGTGTAACCCTCATCTAATAGAGTTGATGACTGTGGTGTAACCCTCATCTAATAGAGTTGATGACTGTGGTGTAACCCTCATCTAATAGAGTTGATGACTGTGGTGTAACCCTCATCTAATAGAGTTGATGACCGTGGTGTAACCCTCATCTAATAGAGTTGATGACTGTGGTGTAACCCTCATCTAATAGAGTTGATGACTGTGGCATAACCCTCATCTAATAGAGTTGAAGACTGTGGTGTAACCCTCATCTAATAGAGTTGATGACTGTGGCGTAACCCTCATCTAATAGAGTTGATGACTGTGGTGTTACCCTCATCTAATAGAGTTGATGACTGTGGTGTAACCCTCATCTAATAGAGTTGATGACTGTGGTGTACCCCCCTCATCTAATAGAGTTGATGACTGTGGTGTACCCCTCATCTAATAGAGTTGATGACTGTGATCTAACCTCATCTAATAGAGTTGATGACTGTGATCTAACCTCATCTAATAGAGTTGATGACTGTGGTGTTACCCCATCTAATAGAGTTGATGACTGTGGTGTTACCCTCATCTAATAGAGTTGATGACTGTGGTGTACCCTCCTCTAATAGAGTTGATGACTGTGGTGTAGCCCTCATCTAATAGAGTTGATGACTGTGGTGTACCCCATCTAATAGAGTTGATGACTGTGGTGTAACTCTCATCTAATAGAGTTGATGACTATGGTGTAACCCTCATCTAATAGAGTTGATGACTGTGGCATAACCCTCATCTAATAGAGTTGAAGACTGTGGTGTAACCCTCATCTAATAGAGTTGATGACTGTGGCGTAACCCTCATCTAAAAGAGTTGATGACTGTGGTGTAACCCTCATCTAATTGAGTTGATGACTGTGGTGCAACCCTCATCTAATAGAGTTGACGACTGTGGTGCAACACACATCTAATAGAGTTGATGACTGTGGTGTAACCCTCATCTAATAGAGTTGATGACTGTGGTGTAACCCTCATCTAATAGAGTTGATGACTGTGGTTTAACCCTCATCTAATAGAGTTGATGACTGTGGTGTAGCCCTCATCTAATAGAGTTGATGACTGTGGTGTACCCCTCATCTAATAGAGTTGATGACTGTGGTGTAACCCTCATCTAATAGAGTTGATGACTGTGGTGTAACCCTCATCTAATAGAGTTGATGACTGTGGTGTAACCCTCATCTAATTGAGTTGATGACTGTGGTGTAACCCTCATCTAATATAGTTGATGACTGTGGTGTAACCCTCATCTAATAGATTTGATGACTGTGGTGTACCCCTCATCTAATAGAGTTGATGACTGTGGTGTAGCCCTCATCTAATAGAGTTGATGACTGTGGTGTACCCCTCATCTAATTGAGTTGATGACTGTGGTGTAACCCTCATCTAATAGAGTTGATGACTGTGATGTAACCCTCATCTAATAGAGTTGATGATTGTGTTGTATACCTCATCTTATTGAGTTGATGACTGTGGTGTAACCCTCATCTAATTGAGTTGATGACTGTGGTGTAACCCTCATCTAATAGAGTTGATGACTGTGGTGTAACCCTCATCTAATTGAGTTGATGACTGTGGTGTAACCCTCATCTAATAGATTTGATTACTGTGGTGTAACCCTCATCTATTAGAGTTGATGACTGTGGTGTAACCCTCATCTAATAGAGTTGATGACTGTGGTGTACCCCTCATCTAATAGAGTTGATGACTGTGGTGTAACTCTCATCTAATAGAGTTGATGACTGTGGTGTAACCCTCATCTAATAGAGTTGATGACTGTGGCGTAACCCTCATCTAATAGAGTTGATGACTGTGGTGTTACCCTCATCTAATAGAGTTGATGACTGTGGTGTAACCCTCATCTAATAGAGTTGATGACTGTGGTGTACCCCTCATCTAATAGAGTTGATGACTGTGGTGTACCCCTCATCTAATAGAGTTGATGACTGTGATCTAACCCTCATCTAATAGAGTTGATGACTGTGATCTAACCCTCATCTAATAGAGTTGATGACTGTGGTGTTACCCTCATCTAATAGAGTTTATGACTGTGGTGTTACCCTCATCTAATAGAGTTGATGACTGTGGTGTACCCCTCATCTAATAGAGTTGATGACTGTGGTGTAGCCCTCATCTAATAGAGTTGATGACTGTGGTGTACCCCTCATCTAATAGAGTTGATGACTGTGGTGTAACTCTCATCTAATAGAGTTGATGACTGTGGTGTAACCCTCATCTAATTGAGTTGATGACTGTGGTGTAACCCTCATCTAATAGAGTTGATGACTGTGGTGTAACCCTCATCTAATAGATTTGATGACTGTGGTGTAACCCTCATCTAATAGAGTTGATGACTGTGGTGTAACTCTCATCTAATAGAGTTGATGACTGTGGTGTAACCCTCATCTAATAGAGTTGATGACTGTGGTGTAACCCTCATCTAATAGAGTTGATGACTGTGGTGTACCCCTCATCTAATAGAGTTGATGACTGTGGTGTACCCCTCATCTAATAGAGTTGATGACTGTGATCTAACCCTCATCTAATAGAGTTGATGACTGTGATCTAACCCTCATCTAATAGAGTTGATGACTGTGGTGTTACCTCATCTAATAGAGTTGATGACTGTGGTGTTACCCTCATCTAATAGAGTTGATGACTGTGGTGTACCCCTCATCTAATAGAGTTGATGACTGTGGTGTAGCCCTCATCTAATAGAGTTGATGACTGTGGTGTACCCCTCATCTAATAGAGTTGATGACTGTGGTGTAACTCTCATCTAATAGAGTTGATGACTGTGGTGTAACCCTCATCTAATAGAGTTGATGACTGTGGCATAACCCTCATCTAATAGAGTTGAAGACTGTGGTGTAACCCTCATCTAATAGAGTTGATGACTGTGGCGTAACCCTCATCTAATAGAGTTGATGACTGTGTTGTACCCCTCATCTAATAGAGTTGATGACTGTGGTGTTACCCTCATCTAATAGAGTTGATGACTGTGGTGTTACCCTCATCTAATAGAGTTGATGACTGTGGTGTACCCCTCATCTAATAGAGTTGATGACTGTGGTGTAGCCTTTATCTAATAGAGTTGATGACTGTGATGTACCCCTCATCTAATAGAGTTGATGACTGTGATCTAACCCTCATCTAATAGAGTTGATGACTGTGATCTAACACTCATCTAATAGAGTTGATGACTATGGTGTACCCCTCATCTAATAGAGTTGACAACTGTGGTGTACCCCTCATCTAATAGAGTTGATGACTGTGGTGTTACCCTCAGCTAATAGAGTTGATGGCTGTGCTGTACCCCTCATCTAATAGAGTTGATGACTGTGGTGTACCCCTCATCTAATAGAGTTGATGACTGTGGTGTAGCCCTCATCTAATAGAGTTGATGACTGTGGTGTACCCCTCATCTAATTGAGTTGATGACTGTGGTGTAACCCTCATCTAATAGAGTTGATGACTGTGATGTAACCCTCATCTAATAGAGTTGATGACTGTGATGTAACCCTCATCTAATAGAGTTGATGACTGTGTTGTACCCCTCATCTAATAGAGTTGATGACTGTGATGTATCCCTCATCTAATAGAGTTGATGACTATGATCTAACCCTCATCTAATAGAGTTGATGACTGTGATCTAACCCTCATCTAATAGAGTTGATGACTATTGTGTACCCCTCATCTAATAGAGTTGACAACTGTGGTGTACCCCTCATCTAATAGAGTTGATGACTGTGGTGTTACCCTCATCTAATAGAGTTGATGACTGTGGTGTTGCCCTCATCTAATAGAGTTGATGACTGTGGTGTACCCCTCATCTAATTGAGTTGATGACTGTGTTGTACCCCTCATCTAATAGAGTTGATGACTGTGATGTAACCCTCATCTAATAGAGTTGATGACTGTGGTGTACCCCTCATCTAATAGAGTTGATGACTGTTGTGTAACACCTCATCTAATAGAGTTGATGACTGTGATCTAACCCTCATCTAATAGAGTTGATGACTGTGGTGTTACCCTCATCTAATAGAGTTGATGACTGTGGTGTAACCCTCATCTAATATAGTTGATGACTGTGGTGTAACCCTCATCTAATAGAGTTGATGACTGTGGTGTAACCCTCATCTAATAGAGTTGATGACTGTGGTGTACCCCTCATCTAATAGAGTTGATGACTGTGGTGTAACCCTCATCTAATATAGTTGATGACTGTGGTGTAACCCTCATCTAATAGAGTTGATGACTGTGGTGTACCCCTCATCTAATAGAGTTGATGACTGTGGTGTAACTCTCATCTAATAGAGTTGATGACTGTGGTGTAACCCTCATCTAATAGAGTTGATGACTGTGGCATAACCCTCATCTAATAGAGTTGAAGACTGTGGTGTAACCCTCATCGAATAGAGTTGATGACTGTGGCGTAACCCTCATCTAATAGAGTTGATGACTGTGATGTAACCCTCATCTAATAGAGTTGATGACTGTGGTGTACCCCTCATCTAATAGAGTTGATGACTGTGGTGTAACACCTCATCTAATAGAGTTGATGACTGTGATCTAACCCTCATCTAATAGAGTTGATGACTGTGGTGTTACCCTCATCTAATAGAGTTGATGACTGTGGTGTAACCCTCATCTAATATAGTTGATGACTGTGGTGTAACCCTCATCTAATAGAGTTGATGACTGTGGCGTAACCCTCATCTAATAGAGTTGATGACTGTGATGTAACCCTCATCTAATAGAGTTGATGACTGTGGTGTACCCCTCATCTAATAGAGTTGATGACTGTGGTGTAACACCTCATCTAATAGAGTTGATGACTGTGATCTAACCCTCATCTAATAGAGTTGATGACTGTGGTGTTACCCTCATCTAATAGAGTTGATGACTGTGGTGTAACCCTCATCTAATATGGTTGATGACTGTGGTGTAACCCTCATCTAATAGAGTTGATGACTGTGGTGTAACCCTCATCTAATAGAGTTGATGACTGTGGTGTACCCCTCATCTAATAGAGTTGATGACTGTGGTGTAACCCTCATCTAATATAGTTGATGACTGTGGTGTAACCCTCATCTAATAGAGTTGATGACTGTGGTGTACCCCTCATCTAATAGAGTTGATGACTGTGGTGTAACTCTCATCTAATAGAGTTGATGACTGTGGTGTAACCCTCATCTAATAGAGTTGATGACTGTGGCATAACCCTCATCTAATAGAGTTGAAGACTTTGGTGTAACCCTCATCTAATAGAGTTGATGACTGTGGCGTAACCCTCATCTAATAGAGTTGATGACTGTGGTGTTACCCTCATCTAATAGAGTTGATGACTGTGGTGTAACCCTCATCTAATAGAGTTGATGACTGTGGTGTACCCCTCATCTAATAGACTTGATGACTGTGGTGTTGCCCTCATCTAATAGAGTTGATGACTGTGGTGTACCCCTCATCTAATAGAGTTGATGACTGTGGTGTAACTCTCATCTAATAGAGTTGATGACTATGGTGTAACCCTCATCTAATAGAGTTGATGACTGTGGCATAACCCTCATCTAATAGAGTTGAAGACTGTGGTGTAACCCTCATCTAATAGAGTAGATGACTGTGGCGTAACCCTCATCTAATAGAGTTGATGACTGTGGTGTTACCCTCATCTAATAGAGTTGATGACAGTGGTGTAACCCTCATCTAATAGAGTTGATGACTGTGGTGTACCCCTCATCTAATAGAGTTGATGACTGTGGTGTACCCCTCATCTAATAGAGTTGATGACTGTGATCTAACCCTCATCTAATAGAGTTGATGACTGTGATCTAACCCTCATCTAATAGAGTTGATGACTGTGGTGTTACCCTCATCTAATAGAGTTGATGACTGTGGTGTTACCCTCATCTAATAGAGTTGATGACTGTGGTGTACCCCTCATCTAATAGAGTTGATGACTGTGGTGTAGCCCTCATCTAATAGAGTTGATGACTGTGGTGTACCCCTCATCTAATTGAGTTGATGACTGTGGTGTAACCCTCATCTAATAGAGTTGATGACTGTGATGTAACCCTCATCTAATAGAGTTGATGACTGTGTTGTACCCCTCATCTAATTGAGTTGATGACTGTGGTGTAACCCTCATCTAATTGAGTTGATGACTGTGGTGTAACCCTCATCTAATAGAGTTGATGACTGTGGTGTAACCCTCATCTAATAGATTTGATGACTGTGGTGTAACCCTCATCTAATAGAGTTGATGACTGTGGTGTAACCCTCATCTAATAGAGTTGATGACTGTGGTGTACCCCTCATCTAATAGAGTTGATGACTGTGGTGTAACTCTCATCTAATAGAGTTGATGACTGTGGTGTAACCCTCATCTAATAGAGTTGATGACTGTGGCATAACCCTCATCTAATAGAGTTGAAGACTGTGGTGTAACCCTCATCTAATAGAGTTGATGACTGTGGCGTAACCCTCATCTAATAGAGTTGATGACTGTGGTGTTACCCTCATCTAATAGAGTTGATGACTGTGGTGTAACCCTCATCTAATAGAGTTGATGACTGTGGTGTAACCCTCATCTAATAGAGTTGATGACTGTGGTGTACCCCTCATCTAATAGAGTTGATGACTGTGGTGTAACTCTCATCTAATATAGTTGATGACTGTGGTGTAACCCTCATCTAATAGAGTTGATGACTGTGGCATAACCCTCATCTAATAGAGTTGAAGACTGTGGTGTAACCCTCATCTAATAGAGTTGATGACTGTGGCGTAACCCTCATCTAATAGAGTTGATGACTGTGGTGTTACCCTCATCTAATAGAGTTGATGACTGTGGTGTAACCCTCATCTAATAGAGTTGATGATTGTGGTGTACCCCTCATCTAATAGAGTTGATGACTGTGGTGTACCCCTCATCTAATAGAGTTGATGACTGTGATCTAACCCTCATCTAATAGAGTTGATGACTGTGATCTAACCCTCATCTAATAGAGTTGATGACTGTGGTGTTACCCTCATCTAATAGAGTTGATGACTGTGGTGTTACCCTCATCTAATAGAGTTGATGACTGTGGTGTACCCCTCATCTAATAGAGTTGATGACTGTGGTGTAGCCCTCATCTAATAGAGTTGATGACTGTGGTGTACCCCTCATCTAATAGAGTTGATGACTGTGGTGTAACTCTCATCTAATAGAGTTGATGACTGTGGTGTAACCCTCATCTAATAGAGTTGATGACTGTGGCATAACCCTCATCTAATAGAGTTGAAGACTGTGGTGTAACCCTCATCTAATAGAGTTGATGACTGTGGCGTAACCCTCATCTAATAGAGTTGATGACTGTGGTGTTACCCTCATCTAATAGAGTTGATGACTGTGGTGTACCCCTCATCTAATAGAGTTGATGACTGTGGTGTACCCCTCATCTAATAGAGTTGATGACTGTGATCTAACCCTCATCTAATAGAGTTGATGACTGTGATCTAACCCTCATCTAATAGAGTTGATGACTGTGGTGTTACCCTCATCTAATAGAGTTGATGACTGTGGTGTTACCCTCATCTAATAGAGTTGATGACTGTGGTGTACCCCTCATCTAATAGAGTTGATGACTGTGGTGTAGCCCTCATCTAATAGAGTTGATGACTGTGGTTTACCCCTCATCTAATTGAGTTGATGACTGTGGTGTAACCCTCATCTAATAGAGTTGATGACTGTGATGTAACCCTCATCTAATAGAGTTGATGACTGTGTTGTACCCCTCATCTGTTAGAGTTGATGACTGTGGTGTTACCCTCATCTAATAGTGTTGATGACTGTGGTGTTAACCTCATCTAATAGAGTTGATGACTGTGGTGTACCCCTCATCTAATAGAGTTGATGACTGTGGTGTAGCCCTCATCTAATAGAGTTGATGACTGTGATGTACCCCTCATCTAATAGAGTTGATGACTGTGATCTAACCCTCATCTAATAGAGTTGATGACTGTGATCTAACCCTCATCTAATAGAGTTGATGACTATGGTGTACCCCTCATCTAATAGAGTTGACAACTGTGGTGTACCCCTCATCTAATAGAGTTGATGACTGTGGTGTTACAATCATCTAATAGAGTTGATGACTGTGCTGTACCCCTCATCTAATTGAGTTGATGACTGTGGTGTAACCCTCATCTAATAGAGTTGATGACTGTGGTGTACCCCTCATCTAATAGAGTTGATGACTGTGGTGTAGCCTTCATCTAATAGAGTTGATGACTGTGGTGTACCCCTCATCTAATTGAGTTGATGACTGTGGTGTAACCCTCATCTAATAGAGTTGATGACTGTGATGTAACCCTCATCTAATAGAGTTGATGACTGTGTTGTACCCCTCATCTAATAGAGTTGATGACTGTGATGTATCCCTCATCTAATAGAGTTGATGACTGTGGTGTACCCCTCATCTAATAGAGTTGATGACTGTGGTGTAACACCTCATCTAATAGAGTTGATGACTATGATCTAACCCTCATCTAATAGAGTTGATGACTGTGATCTAACCCTCATCTAATAGAGTTGATGACTATTGTGTACCCCTCATCTAATAGAGTTGACAACTGTGGTGTACCCCTCATCTAATAGAGTTGATGACTGTGGTGTTACCCTCATCTAATAGAGTTGATGACTGTGGTGTTGCCCTCATCTAATAGAGTTGATGACTGTGGTGTACCCCTCATCTAATTAAGTTGATGACTGTGTTGTACCCCTCATCTAATAGAGTTGATGACTGTGATGTAACCCTCATCTAATAGAGTTGATGACTGTGGTGTACCCCTCATCTAATAGAGTTGATGACTGTGGTGTAACACCTCATCTAATAGAGTTGATGACTGTGATCTAACCCTCATCTAATAGAGTTGATGAATGTGGTGTTACCCTCATCTAATAGAGTTGATGACTGTGGTGTACCCCTCATCTAATAGAGTTGATGACTGTGGTGTAACCCTCATCTAATAGATTTGATGACTGTGGTGTAACCCTCATCTAATAGAGTTGATGACTGTGGTGTAACCCTCATCTAATATAGTTGATGACTGTGGCGTAACCCTCATCTAATAGAGTTGATGACTGTGGTGTAAACCTCATCTAATAGAGTTGATGACTGTGGTGTACCCCTCATCTAATAGAGTTGATGACTGTGGTGTAACCTCATCTAATAGAGTTGATGACTGTGGTGTAACCCACATCTAATAGAGTTGATGACTGTGGTGTAACCCTCATCTAATATAGTTGATGACTGTGGTGTAACCCTCATCTAATAGAGTTGATGACTGTGGTGTAACCCTCATCTAATAGAGTTGATGACTGTGGTGTACCCCTCATCTAATAGAGTTGATGACTGTGGTGTACCCCTCATCTAATAGAGTTGATGACTGTGGTGTACCCCTCATCTAATAGAGTTGATGACTGTGGTGTTACCCTCATCTAATAGAGTTGATGACTGTGGTGTTGCCCTCATCTAATAGAGTTGATGACTGTGGTGTACCCCTCATCTAATTAAGTTGATGACTGTGTTGTACCCCTCATCTAATAGAGTTGATGACTGTGATGTAACCCTCATCTAATAGAGTTGATGACTGTGGTGTACCCCTCATCTAATAGAGTTGATGACTGTGGTGTAACACCTCATCTAATAGAGTTGATGACTGTGATCTAACCCTCATCTAATAGAGTTGATGAATGTGGTGTTACCCTCATCTAATAGAGTTGATGACTGTGGTGTACCCCTCATCTAATAGAGTTGATGACTGTGGTGTAACCCTCATCTAATAGATTTGATGACTGTGGTGTAACCCTCATCTAATAGAGTTGATGACTGTGGTGTAACCCTCATCTAATATAGTTGATGACTGTGGCGTAACCCTCATCTAATAGAGTTGATGACTGTGGTGTAAACCTCATCTAATAGAGTTGATGACTGTGGTGTACCCCTCATCTAATAGAGTTGATGACTGTGGTGTAACCCTCATCTAATAGAGTTGATGACTGTGGTGTAACCCACATCTAATAGAGTTGATGACTGTGGTGTAACCCTCATCTAATATAGTTGATGACTGTGGTGTAACCCTCATCTAATAGAGTTGATGACTGTGGTGTAACCCTCATCTAATAGAGTTGATGACTGTGGTGTACCCCTCATCTAATAGAGTTGATGACTGTGGTGTAACCCTCATCTAATAGAGTTGATGACTGTGGTGTAACCCTCATCTAATAGAGTTGATGACTATTGTGTACCCCTCATCTAATAGAGTTGATGACTGTGGTGTTACCCTCATCTAATAGAGTTGATGACTGTGGTGTTACCCTCATCTAATAGAGTTGATGACTGTGGTGTTACCCTCATCTAATAGAGTTGATGACTGTGGTGTAACCCTATAATAGAGTTGATGACTGTGGTGTAACCCTCATCTAATAGAGTTGATGACTGTGGTGTTACCCTCATCTAATAGAGTTGATGACTGTGGTGTAACCCTCATCTAATAGAGTTGATGACTGTGGTGTAACCCTCATCTAATAGAGTTGATGACTGTGGTGTAACCCTCATCTAATAGAGTTGATGACTGTGGTGTAACCCTCTAATAGAGTTGATGACTGTGGTGTAACCCTCATCTAATAGAGTTGATGACTGTGGTGTAACCCTCATCTAATAGAGTTGATGATTGTGGTGTAACCCTCATCTAATAGAGTTGATGACTGTGGTGTAACCCTCATCTAATAGAGTTGATGACTGTGGTGTTACCCTCTAATAGAGTTGATGACTGTGGTGTAACCCTCATCTAATAGAGTTGATGACTGTGGTTTAACCCTCATCTAATAGAGTTGATGACTGTGGTGTAACCCTCATCTAATAGAGTTGATGACTGTGATCTAACCCTCATCTAATAGAGTTGATGACTGTGATCTAACCCTCATCTAATAGAGTTGATGACTGTGGTGTAACCCTCATCTAATAGAGTTGATGACTGTGGTGTAACCCTCATCTAATAGAGTTGATGACTGTGGTGTAACCCTCATCTAATAGAGTTGATGACTGTGGTGTAACCCTCATCTAATAGAGTTGATGACTGTGATCTAACCCTCATCTAATAGAGTTGATGACTGTGATCTAACCCTCATCTAATAGAGTTGATGACTGTGGTGTAACCCTCATCTAATAGAGTTGATGACTGTGGTGTAACCCTCATCTAATAGAGTTGATGACTGTGGTGTAACCCTCATCTAATAGAGTTGATGACTGTGGTGTAACCCTCATCTAATAGAGTTGATGACTGTGGTGTAACCCTCATCTAATAGAGTTGATGACTGTGGTGTAACCCTCATCTAACAGAGTTGATGACTGTGGTGTAACCCTCATCTAATAGAGTTGATGACTGTGGTGTAACCCTCATCTAATAGAGTTGGTGACTGTGGTGTACCCCTCATCTAATAGAGTTGATGACTGTGGTGTAACCCTCATCTAATAGAGTTGATGACTGTGGTGTAACCCACATCCCTGGTTGTCAGTATATTCTGTAGTTTTACAGTGCAGACATCTCTGTATCTCTTCCTTGCTAACCAATAAGGCCGTCCAATAGATCAAAATAGATGTTCCGTGACGTGGGTCGGAAATGTGTTTGAATTATAGAACTGGTCCCGGTTTGGAGTGTGCTTTCAGACTTTTAACAAGCTGGGTAAACCAGTAGTCTGGTGATAGTTTCTCTTGATGTGCTACCATACAGTCGCATGTCCCCGGGCCACTTAGAATGTCGGCTTCACAATTTGGAACTGAGAAAGGTTCCAAATTGAATGTGGTGTGTTGAGAACTGTACTGTGTTTTAGGCACACTTTCCAAACTATCCCAAAATATGTCAGCCCCAAAAAATAATCTGGGCTACCTAGATCCCAATGCATTCGGGATATTTTTCCATTCCACAAGGGCATCGTTTTATGTTTTTTTTTTCAATTCCATGCAAATGAGAAATGATTGATGAAGAGGCTGATACTAGGATATGCTACTGAATGTGGGGCCAATTCAGTGTGGTAATTTAATTGCGGGGATATAATCCTAATTTGCAGGAAATAGACGTGCTTCTGTCTTCATGATGAAAGAGGTTGTGCTGAAGACATACAGGTGCAAGGAGACCCAAGTCTTTTATTCTTTTATTCGCAATCCTGTCATTTTTATATCGTTTGATTATTATTCACTAATAAAAAAAGATAATTTATAAAAAACCAGAGGTGAATTATGGTTGCAACCTTTCAGACTTCCCTCAGATTACATCAGACAGATTTATAGGGGAGTAAAAACACACTATTAACCCCCAATTTATCACAAATGTTTGCTTTAACCTGTCTTTGCTTGTGTGATTTGAGTGTAAAAGGCCAGAGACGTCGAAGGCACTACTAGCTCTGTAAACTCCAACTCCTAGGTTCGGGCAGCGGAGAGAGAATGAACATCAGTATTTTAGTGAAGCCGAAAAGGAAAGGAGGAGAGTTTTTTTCCACAGCTTGTGAGTATTAGACAGATGGGAAGGACACAAGGCAGCTATTAATGAACCCTCATGTTCTACAGTAGAGATATCTGACTCCCCCTGATTATTTTAATGAATCCTCATGTTCTACAGTAGAGATATCTGACTCCCCCTGATTATAATAATGAATCCTGATGTTCTACATTAGAGAGATATCTGACTCCCCCTGATTATAATATTGAATCCTCATGTTCTACAGTAGAGATATCTGACTCCCCCTGATTATTTTAATGAATCCTGATGTTCTACAGTAGAGAGATATCTGACTCCCCCTGATTATAATATTGAATCCTCATGTTCTACAGTAGAGATATCTGACTCCCCCTGATTATAATAATGAATCCTGATGTTCTACATTAGAGAGATATCTGACTCCCTCTGATTATAATAATGAATCCTGATGTTCTACATTAGAGAGATATCTGACTCCCTCTGATTATAATAATGAATCCTGATGTTCTACAGTAGAGAGATATCTGACTCCCCTTGATTATAATAATGAATCCTGATGTTCTACAGTAGAGAGATATCTGACTCCCCTTGATTATAATAATGAATCCTGATGTTCTACAGTAGAGATATCTGACTCCCTCTGATTATAATAATGAATCCTGATGTTCTACAGTAGAGATATCTGACTCCCCCTGATTATAATAATGAATCCTGATGTTCTACAGTAGAGAGATATCTGACTCCCCCTGATTATAATAATGAATCCTGATGTTCTACAGTAGAGAGATATCTGACTCCCCCTGATTATTTTAATGAATCCTGATGTTCTACAGTAGAGATATATGAATCCCCCTGATTATAATAATGAATCCTCATGTTCTACAGTAGAGAGATATCTGACTCCCCCTGATTATAATAATGAATCCTGATGTTCTACAGTAGAGAGATATCTGACTCCCCTTGATTATGATAATGAATCCTGATGTTCTACAGTAGAGAGATATCTGACTCCCCCTGATTATAATAATGAATCCTGATGTTCTACAGTAGAGAGATATCTGACTCCCCCTGATTATTTTAATGAATCCTGATGTTCTACAGTAGAGATATATGAATCCCCCTGATTATAATAATGAATCCTCATGTTCTACAGTAGAGAGATATCTGACTCCCCCTGATTATAATAATGAATCCTGATGTTCTACAGTAGAGAGATATCTGACTCCCCTTGATTATGATAATGAATCCTGATGTTCTACAGTAGAGATATATGAATCCCCCTGATTATAATAATGAATCCTCATGTTCTACAGTAGAGAGATATCTGACTCCCCCTGATTATAATAATGAATCCTGATGTTCTACAGTAGAGAGATATCTGACTCCCCCCTGATTATAATAATGAATCCTGATGTTCTACAGTAGAGAGATATCTGACTCCCCCTGATTATAATAATGAATCCTGATGTTCTACAGTAGAGAGATATCTGACTCCCCTTGATTATAATAATGAATCCTGATGTTCTACAGTAGAGAGATATCTGACTCCCCCTGATTATAATAATGAATCCTGATGTTCTACAGTAGAGAGATATATGAATCCCCCTGATTATAATAATGAATCCTCATGTTCTACAGTAGAGATATCTGACTCCCCTTGATTATAATAATGAATCCTCATGTTCTACAGTAGAGAGATATCTGACTCCCCCTGATTATAATAATGAATCCTCATGTTCTACAGTAGAGAGATATCTGACTCCCCCTGATTATAATAATGAATCCTCATGTTCTACAGTAGAGAGATATCTGACTCCCCCTGATTATAATAATGAATCCTGATGTTCTACAGTAGAGAGATATCTGACTCCCCCTGATTATAATAATGAATCCTGATGTTCTACAGTAGAGAGATATCTGACTCCCCCTGATTATAATAATGAATCCTGATGTTCTACAGTAGAGAGATATCTGACTCCCCCTGATTATAATAATGAATCCTGATGTTCTACAGTAGAGAGATATCTGACTCCCCCTGATTATTTTAATGAATCCTCATGTTCTACAGTAGAGATATCTGACTCCCCCTGATTATAATAATGAATCCTGATGTTCTACAGTAGAGAGATATCTGACTCCCCCTGATTATAATAATGAATCCTGATGTTCTACAGTAGAGAGATATCTGACTCCCCCTGATTATAATAATGAATCCTGATGTTCTACAGTAGAGAGATATCTGACTCCCCTTGATTATAATAATGAATCCTGATGTTCTACATCAGAGAGATATCTGAATCCCCCTGATTACAGAGCAATGCAGCATTCTGGAGGAATCCTACTCATCAACCAGGAGTATGTCTCAAATGGCACCCTATTCCTGAGATAGTGCAGGACCTTAAGGGCTCTGGGAAAAAGAAGTGCACTATATAGACAGTAGGGTGTATTTTAGGATACACTGTATAGACAGTAGGGTGTAATTTAGGACAGACGCTATAGACAGTAGGGTGTCATTTAGGACAGACGCTATAGACAGTAGGGTGTCATTTAGAAGACACTATATAGACAGTAGGGTGTTATTTAGGACAGACCCTATAGACAGTAGGGTGTCATTTAGGGCAGACCCTATAGACAGTAGGGTGTCATTTAGGAGACACTCTATAGACAGTAGGGTGTAATTTAGGAGACACTATATAGACAGTAGGGTGTAATTTAGGACAGACCCTATAGACAGTAGGGTGTCATTTAGGAGACACTATATAGACAGTAGGGTGTCATTTAGGAGACACTATATAGACAGTAGGGTGTCATTTAGGACAGACCCTATAGACAGTAGGGTGTCATTTAGGACAGACTCTATAGACAGTAGGGTGTAATTTAGGACAGAACCTATAGACAGTAGGGTGTCATTTAGGACAGACTCTATAGACAGTAGGGTGTTATTTTTGGACAGACCCTATAGGAGAAGCAGTAAGAAGACATTAATGATGAGTATTTTTTTTAATACCAAAATGTGTCCCAAATTACACCATATTCTCTATATAATACACTACATAGGGATTAGGTTGCCATTTGGGACTCAGAGCAGGCCGTGATCACGTACCAGACACATCATTATGCTCCATCGCCACCAGTCAACGTCTCTATTGTTCACGGGTCACCAGGCGTACACATGCATTATGTCTGACTCCTCCGGTGGTACAGTACCACTGTAGAACACGGCCATGTGGCCTGACTGGGGCGGAGAACAGGCAGTGGCAAAGCTCCAACAAGAGGTTGAGGGGTGGATACAGTAATATTTACAGCTATTTACTGTAAATATTATCAAGAGGTTGAGGGGTGGATACAGTAATATTCACAGAATAAAACCTCTACTGTACCTTTATCAAGAGGTTGAGGGGTGGATACAGTAATATTTACAGATATTTACTGTAAATATTATCAAGAGGTTGAGGGGTGGATACAGTAATAATTACAGATATTTACTGTAAATATTATCAAGAGGTTGAGGGTGGATACAGTAATATTTACAGATATTTACTGTAAATATTGTCAAGAGGTTGAGGGGTGGATGCAGTAATATTTACAGATATTTACTGTAAATATTGTCAAGAGGTTGAGGGGTGGATACAGTAATATTTACAGCTATTTACTGTAAATATTATCAAGAGGTTGAAGGGTGGATACAGTAATATTTACAGATATTTACTGTAAATATTATCAAGAGGTTGAGGGTGGATGCAGTAATATTTACAGAATAACACCTCTACTGTACCTTCCTTTGTCTTCATGATTTATTCCAAACATAAATTAATAATGTTTTTACGTGAAACTTGGTTTTAAACCCAAAACAATGTGCTGTAAAGCAGTGCCTTTCACCCGTCTGATTCAATGTGACAGGAAACACTATCATGCAGTCGACTCGATTTCCAGAAACCAAACATGAGGACGGACGGGTTTCATATGTTTTCTGCATATTTAAAACACGCTTCAAGTACACAAGTACAAATAAAAGAACACTATGAAGAATTCAGAAGCCTTTTAGCTGTGGTGGATTCCAGAACTCTGTGACATCACGACATTCAGGAAGTGTGTGTAGACGCGTTGACCATACAGCACATCGGTTGCAATTATATACTCATGTCTGATGTACTCCCTCATTAAAATTGCAACTGTTTTGCGCTGAAAACCATGAAACATTTACTGGCTTGAGAGTTTAGAAGAACAGCATCCACAAGGGAAACGGATGCACAAGGAGTACACAATAAGGGGTGCACTATGATCACAGTGAATCTGGAAAACAAGCTAAACAAGGTTGAGATTAGCACTGTACAAATACTGACATGGCACAGCATTCTCTGTGTGTAGCTATCTGGTAGCTAGCTGGTAGACAGACCCACTGGGCTAAATATGGACAAGCCCATCTGGTATGTTCCCGAAATGCCAGATGGCCAGTCTGTCCCTGCCCTGTAGGCCCACCAAACCCACACGCAGTGCTGTGATTAGTACTAGGCTTACTTTATCCACGCTCACCCATACCTCTGACAGTGACATTTCCCCATGTTCCTCCATGTTTCCTCCCTCACTCTGAGAGGCTGTGAGACACTCCTGAGCCTTCCTGCTCCCTGCTAACCACAACAAAAAAAGACGGGAGAAGATAAGTTTAGCTATCTGGTGAAATGAGAGCAGACATCTCTGAACACCTACAGGGAACAGAGAGAGGACATCTCTGAACACCTACAGGGAACAGAGAGAGATATGACAGACATGGCTGATTCATCTCTGAACACCTACAGGGAACAGAGAGAGGACATCTCTGAACACCTACAGGGAACAGAGAGAGATATGACAGACATGGCCGATTCATCTCTGAACACCTACAGGGAACAGAGAGAGGACATCTCTGAACACCTACAGGGAACAGAGAGAGGACATCTCTGAACACCTACAGGGAACAGAGAGAGGACATCTGTGAACACCTACAGGGAACAGAGAGAGGACATCTCTGAACACCTACAGGGAACAGAGAGAGGACATCTCTGAACACCTACAGGGAACAGAGAGAGGACATCTCTGCCCATCTACAGGGAACAGAGAGAGATATGACAGACATGGCCGATTCATCTCTGGAAGCTAACATTTGGGTTAGGGTTTGAGTCTGCGTTTATTCTGAGTTTGAGTCAGGGTTGAGTCTGGGTTTGAGTGAGGGTTTAAGTCTGGTTTTATGTCCGGGTTTGAGTCCGGGTTTGAGTCAGGGGTTTGAGTCTGACTTTGAGTCAGGGTTTGAATCTGGGTTTAAGTCTGTCATTGAGTCAGGGTTTAAGTCAATCTTTTATGTCAGGGTTTAAGTCTGGGTGTAAGTCAGGGGTTTGAGTCTTGGTTTAAGTCAGGGTTTAAGTCAAGGGTTTGAGTCTGGGTTTAAGTCAAGGGTTTGAGTCAATGGTTTGAGTCAATGGTTTGAGTCTTGTTTTTTGTGATTAAAAGCCTGGCTAAGTGCAGGGGGTTATTTCTCTGAGTCTGGAGAAGGACAGGGATATAACGTTGAAGGGTCATCATCGGGCTTTAGTCCTGGTGGTCACACAAACTCCACCTTGGCTAAGAGTATTGTAAACTATAGCCTACTATAATATACTTCTCATTTTCATTCAGGTTATATGGAAATAACCCCTGAACCCACTCCATGCAAAGTGTGTTGACACAGTGTCGCGTCTGTTCTGTCTTGCGTAGTCTCCTGACACCGAGGCGTTCAGGGCCGTTCCAGAGCCGGGCCATGTTGAACATTTCAACTCCACGCTGGTGATGATAGAACAGAGAGACAAAAGGAGGAGGAGTGAGAGCAGGTTGATATGTCACCTGTTCTGATATCACTCGGTCTCTGTAATGAGAGTGACAGCTTGGAATAGGCTTTCTCTGCATGCACAGCTCAATTGACTTGATTGATAGGAGGTGATTGACTGAACAGACAGATAGATAGACAGACAGACAGACAGACAGAAAGACAGACAGACAGACAGACAGACAGACAGACAGACAGACAGACAGACAGACAGACAGACAGACAGTTATAGACAGACAGACAGACAGACAGACAGACAGACAGACAGACAGACAGACAGACAGACAGACAGACAGACAGACAGACAGACAGACAGACAGACAGACAGACAGTTATAGTGACAGACAGACAGACAGACAGACAGACAGACAGACAGACAGACAGACAGACAGACAGACAGACAGACAGACAGACAGACAGACAGACAGACAGACAGACAGACAGACAGACAGACAGACAGACAGACAGACAGACAGGGGAATAGACTGATGCCTGGTGCTTAGGGCCTAAGTCCGTCGTTCCTCCTGATGAACTTATCAAACTCTTCCAGTCTATGTGAAACCTTGGTAAGTTTCCATTAAATAAAATTACATGTAAAATGAATGAACATGCAGGGAGCTTGATGTGACTGTTAAATAGGATATACTGTTTAATATTCACATTCCATTTAGACTAACGAATAGAGCCTTTCATTTTTTTTATACAGAGAATGATACATCTTTTACTATTATAATGTGACAGACAAACCTGGGGGAATGAGCTTCAAATATTTATTAACGTTTTATTTCAAACAGGAGAAGAAAAGAAGAGGAACGTTTGAATGAAAATAGAAACCACAGGAAAGATGATATCTCTGGGTAGAGGTGTAGGACAGGATGGTGTTAATGTGGTCTGAGAGAACCACTACAACCAGAAACCACAGGAAAGATGATATCTCTGGGTAGAGGTGTAGGACAGGATGGTGTTAATGTGGTCTGAGAGAACCACTACAACCAGAAACAACAGGACAGATGATATCTCTGGGAAGAGGTAAAGGACAGGATGGTGTTAATGTGGTCTGAGAGAACCACTACAACCAGAAACAACAGGAAAGATGATATCTCTGGGTAGAGGTGTAGGACAGGATGGTGTTAATGTGGTCTGAGAGAACCACGACAACCAGAAACAACAGGAAAGATGATATCTCTGGGTAGAGGTGCAGGACAGGATGGTGTTAATGTGGTCTGAGAGAACCACTACAACCAGAAACAACAGGAAAGATGATATCTCTGGGTAGAGGTGTAGGACAGGATGGTGTTAATGTGGTCTGAGAGAACCACCACAACCAGAAACAACAGGAAAGATGATATCTCTGGGTAGAGGTGCAGGACAGGATGGTGTTAATGTGGTCTGAGAGAACCACTACAACCAGAAACAACAGGAAAGATGTTCTGTGATTGAGGAAGAGGTCTGGATGTTCTGTGATGAGGAAGAGGTCTGGATGTTCTGTGATTGAGGAAGAGGTCTGGATGTTCTGTGATTGAGGAAGAGGTCTGTTTGTTCTGTGATGAGGAAGAGGGATTTACAGGGATAGTTAGAGTCTGGGTCTGGGGCTTTAGATGTATAATTAGAGGCTGGGTCTGGGGCTTTATAGGGATAATTAGATATTGAGGCTGGGGCTTTATAGGGATAATTAGAGGCTGGGTCTGGGTGGAGTAAAGACCTGGAGCTGGGTCCAGGTTGAGTAAAGGCCTGGAGCTGGGTCTGGGTGGAGTAAAGGTCTGGAGCTGGGTCTGGGTGGAGTAAAGGTCTGGAGCTGGGTATGGGTGGAGTAAAGGTCTGGAGCTGGGTCTGGGTGGAGTAAAGGCCTGGAGCTGGGTCTGGGTGGAGTAAAGGTCTGGAGCTGGGTCTGGGTGGAGTAAAGGTCTGGAGCTGGGTCTGGGTGGAGTAAAGGTCTGGAGCTGGGTCTGGGTGGAGTAAAGGCCTGGAGCTGGGTCTGGGTGGAGTAAAGGTCTGGAGCTGGGTCTGGGTGGAGTAAAGGTCTGGAGCTGGGTCTGGGTGGAGTGAAGGCCTGGAGCTGGGTCTGGATGAAAGCCTGGAGCTGGGTCTGGGTGGAGTAAAGGCCTGGAGCTGGGTCTGGGTGGAGTAAAGGTCTGGAGCTGGGTCTGGGTGTCGTAAAGGTCTGGAGCTGGGTCTGGGTGGAGTTTAGGTCTGGAGCTGGGTCTGGGTGGAGTAAAGGCCTGGAGCTGGGTCTGTGTGGAGTAAAGGCCTAGAGCTGGGTCTGGGTGAAAGCCTGGAGCTGGGTCTGGGTGGAGTAAAGGTCTGGAGCTGGGTCTGGGTAAAAGCATGGAGCTGGGTCTGGGTGGAGTAAAGGCCTGGAGCTGGGTCTGGGTGGAGTAAAGGTCTGGAGCTGGGTCTGGGTGGAGTTTAGGTCTGGAGCTGGGTCTGGGTGGAGTAAAGGCCTGGAGCTGGGTCTGTGTGGAGTAAAGGCCTAGAGCTGGGTCTGGGTGAAAGCCTGGAGCTGGGTCTGGGTGGAGTAAAGGTCTGGAGCTGGGTCTGGGTAAAAGCATGGAGCTGGGTCTGGGTGGAGTAAAGGCCTGGAGCTGGGTCTGGGTAAAGGCCTGGAGCTGGGTCTGGGTAAAGGCCTGGAGCTGGGTCTGGGTGGAGTAAAGGCCTGGAGCTGGGTCTGGGTAAAGGCATGGAGCTGGGTCTGGGTAAAGGCCTGGAGCTGGGTCTGGGTAAAGGCCTGGAGCTGGTTCTGGGTAAAGGCCTGGAGCTGGGTCTGGGTAAAGGCCTGGAGCTGGGTCTGGGTAAAGGCCTGGAGCTGGGTCTGGGAAAAGGCCTGGAGCTGGGTCTGGGAAAAGGCCTGGAGCTGGGTCTGGGTAAAGGCCTGGAGCTGGGTCTGGGAAAAGGCCTGGAGCTGGTTCTGGGTAAAGGCCTGGAGCTGGGTCTGGGAAAAGGCCTGGAGCTGGGTCTGGGTAAAGGCCTGGAGCTGGGTCTGGGTAAAGGCCTGGAGCTGGGTCTGTGTCTGGTGATTGTGCGTATAGCTGCTGCAGGGCTCAGGCTTGGTCATAGGACTGGTTCTGTATACGTGACATCCCCAACAACGACGCAGGACGTGGTCAGGGCGGGTCCACAGAGGAGGGGTGTGCTGCAGGAGCCCTGATTACCATGAGGTCCCTGACCCCAGCGCCGTGGCCCTGTGTTCGGACAAGAGCCAAAGGCTCAGCCTGGACCCCTGAAGTGTCAGGTGATGGCCTGCGCCAGTTACACACGCCCCTCCCGAGACGCACGCCTTAGCATATTTATAAATCATTCACAATTCTTCCTGGAACCCCAGAATGAGAAGTAGATGAGCCTGGTGTCTATGGGCATCTGTACTTCTGCTATAAACACTAGACCCGCTGACTTCCACTTTCTCCATTCTCATCACCACCACCATCATCATCATCGTCATCATCTGGGTTCCCGAGTGGCGCAGCGGTCTAAGGCACTGCATCACAGACACGGGTTTGATCTGTATCACAACCGGCAGTGTTTAGGAGTCTCATAGGGCGGTGCACAATTGGCGCAGTATCGTCCGGGTTAGGCTGGGGTTGGCCAATCGTTGTAAATAAGATTTTGTTTCTTAAAACTGACTTTCCTAGTTAAATAAAGGTTAAATAAAACATTTAATAAATAAAAAAATCTACAGAACTTGAGCTCTGAACAAATGTGGTGTTTCCATTTCCCAGATTTCCCCATCTGCTGAATACATTTGGTTACTCCATGAGTTTTTGATTCCTCTGCAGGAAGAAAGAGGATTTAAACTGTGGTTTTCGGGTCCGAACGCGAACAGACGGATTGACGACCCACCCTCCTCTAACTCTGATCTCACGGATAAGGACAGAGGACGGTGGGTGTCGTCAACATACAGGACTACCCACCTCAGCGGCAGCCTGCTGTTCTCTCACAGGAGGCGGAGCTGCTGTTCTCTCACAGGAGGTGGAGCTGCTGTTCTCTCACAGGAGGCGGAGCAACGTCAGGAAAATCCACTGTGTGGATGTTAACCTTGTCAAAAACGTTACATTTACATTTACATTTAAGTCATTTGGCAGACGCTCTTATCCAGAGCGACTTACAAATTGGTGAATTCACCTCATCCAGTGGAACAGCCACTTTACAATAGTGCATCTAAATCATTTAAGGGGGGGGAGAAGGATTACTTTATCCTAGGTATTCCTTAAAGAGGTGGGGTTTCAGGTGTCTCCGGAAGGTGGTGATTGACTCCGCTGTCCTGGCGTCGTGAGGGAGTTTGTTCCACCATTGGGGGCCAGAGCAGCGAACAGTTTTGACTGGGCTGAGCGGGAACTGTACTTCCTCAGTGGTAGGGAGGCGAGCAGGCCAGAGGTGGATGAACGCAGTGCCCTTGTTTGGGTGTAGGGCCTGATCAGAGCCTGGAGGCACTGCGGTGCCGTTCCCCTCACAGCTCCGTTGGCCTGGACGCTGACTATGCAGCAGAGAGCCTCACAACAGGTCACGTGAGAACGGTGAAATACATTCACCTAGGAAAAGAGCCTCCAAAATGACACCCTATTGCCTTCACATATATAGTGCACTACTTTTGACCAGAGCACCTTATACAGTCCCCTATGGTCCCCTGGTCAAAAGTAGTGCACTATATAGGGAATAGGAAGCAATTTGGGATGCGACCAAAGTGCACACTGGTCTACGGCTCTGTGACCCTTAATAGGCAAACTATGTAGCTGATAGACCACAGCATCATTATATCGTTTCTTTGGGCGGGGTGGGGGGTGGGGGGTTATAGCTTTGCTGAGGTTGGAGGCCTGTGACTTCGATTAGCTAAAGAAGCACATGAACGCCTAGAAGCTCTCCGAGTGCAGGGGAGATGGAGGATACGGTAACTGGAGACTGTCGTTGTACATGTTTTATAGTGTGTTTGGATAAAATCCTGTTTATAGTTTTTTTAAGATGATCTGTCAATCAAATCAAAGTTTATTTGTCACGTGTGTTGAATACAACAGGTGTAGTAGACCTCACAGTGAAATGCTGAATACAACAGGTGTAGTAGACCTGACAGTGAAATGCTGAATACAACAGGTGTAGTAGACCTCACAGTGAAATGCTGAATACAACAGGTGTAGTCGACCTTACAGTGAAATGCTGAATACAACAGGTAGGTAGGTAGGCACGCAGGTAGGTAGGTAGGTAGGTAGGTAGGTAGGTAGGTAGGTAGGTAGGCAGGCAGGCAGGCAGGCAGGCAGGCAGGCAGGCAGGCAATGGTAGGCAGGCAGGTAGGTAGGTAGGTAGGTAGGCAGGTGGTAGGTAGGTGAGGCAGGTAGGTAGGCAGGCAGGCAGGCAGGCAGGCAGGCAGGCAGGCAGGCAGGCAGGCAGGCAGGCAGTTAGGTAGGTAGGTAGGTAGGCAGGCAGGTAGGCAGGCAGGCAGGTAGGCAGGTAGGTAGGTAGGCAGGCAGGCAGGCAGGCAGGCAGGCAGGCAGGCAGGCAGGTAGGTAGGTAGGTAGGTAGGTAGGTGGGTAGGTAGGTAGGTAGGTGGGCAGGCAGGCAGGCAGGCGGGCAGGCAGGCAGGCAGGCAGGCAGTTAGGTAGGTAGGTAGGTAGGTAGGTAGGCAGGTAGGTAGGCAGGTAGGTAGGTAGGTAGGTAGGTAGGTAGGCAGGTAGGTAGGGCAGGCAGGCAGGCAGGCAGGCAGGCAGGCAGGCAGGCAGGCAGGCAGGTAGGTAGGTAGGTAGGTAGGTAGGTAGGTAGGTAGGTAGGTAGGTAGGTAGGTAGGTAGGCAGGCAGGCAGGCAGGCAGGCAGGCAGGCAGGCAGGCAGGCAGGCAGGCAGGTAGGTAGGTAGGTAGGTAGGTAGGTAGGTAGGTAGGTAGGTAGGTAAAGAAATAAAACAAACACATAAAAAGACATCTGAAATGACACACTCAACATAGACTGGGGGTGACTAGAGAGATATACCTACTTACTCAACATCGTGACTGACATAGGACTAAGTAGGTGCCGATGATGGATCTGACTAAGACATTAATGGTAGAATGTTATGGTCTCTCAGTACACAACATTCAATTGTTCACCTCACAATTAACCCAGATATTTACAAAGGTTTAAATGTAAGGAATTATATTAATATTATATAATGACATTATTATTATTAAAATGCTCTAATTTGACGGGGGGACACACTAAATGACGTATGGACAAACATATGATTGGTGAGTGCAGTGTCAAATACAGGAGATGAAGAAATGGCCCAGAAGTAGTAACAACAACCTCCTAGACATCCTGCTAAAGGAACACCCTAGTAAAGGAACACCCTAGTAAAGGAACCCCTAGTAAAGGAACCCCTAGTAAAGGAACCCCTTAGTAAAGGAACCCCTAGTAAAGGAACGCCCTAGTAAAGGAACCCCTAGTAAAGGAACCCCTTAGTAAAGGAACCCCTAGTAAAGGAACCCCTAGTAAAGGTACCCCTTAGTAAAGGAACCCACAAGTAAAGGACCCCCTATTAAAGGAACGCCCTAGTAAAGGAACCACCTAGTAAAGGAACCCCCTATTAAAGGACCCCTAGTAAAGGAACCCCTAGTAAAGGAACCCCTAGTAAAGGAACCACCTAGTAAAGGAACCCCTAGTAAAGGAACCCCTAGTTAAGGAACCACCTAGTAAAGGAACCCCCTAGTAAAGGATCCCCTAGTATAGGTACCCCCTAGTAAAGGTACCCCCTAGTAAAGTTACCCCTAGTAAAGGAACCCCCTAGTTAAAGAACGCCATAGTAAAGGAACCACCTAGTAAAGGAACCCCTTAGTAAAGGAACCCCTTAGTAAAGGAACGCCCTAGTAAAGGAACCCTCTAGTAAAGGAACCCCTTAGTAAAGGAACCCCCTAGTAAAGGAACCACCTAGTAAAGGAACCCCCTAGTAAAGGGAACCACCTAGTAAAGGAACCACCTAGTAAAGGAACACCCTAGTAAAGGAACCCCCTAGTAAAGGAACCCCCTAATCCCCTGGGTCCTGACAGTGGGCCATTGGTGAGTTGAATAATTCACAGAGGTTTCTCTGTATTGCATTTGTAATGGTGAATAAACAAAACGCCCACTGTTTTTTAAAACTGTTTAAAGCTATTACTGCACGTGATGCTAGACACATTATAAATACATAGGGGTTAAAGAATACAAATGAGAGAGAGAGAGAGAGACAGAGGGAGGGGGAGGGAGGGAGGGAGGGAGGGAGGGAGGGAGGGTAGGGAGGGAGGGAGGGAGGGAGGGAGGGAGGGAGGGAGGGAGGGAGGGAGGGAGGGAGGGAGGGAGGGAGGGAGGAGGGAGGGAGGGAGGGAGGGACATAGACAGAGAGAGAGAGAGAGAGAGAGAGAGAGAGAGAGAGAGAGAGAGAGAGAGAGAGAGAGAGAGAGAGAGAGAGACAGAGAGAGAGAGACAGAGAGAGAGGGAGGGAGGGAGAGAGAGAGGGAGAGAGAATAGTCTTCTTCATTGTTAAAGTCACAATGCTGGAGGTTGATGGGGGGGTGACCCTTGCTCCTCCAAAGTAGTAATGATTGAGTTGGTCTCATCATGCGGAGGGGCCAGGTCCCCTGCCGGTAAACCTACCTGGAAAATTCCTTTTGAATGAGCTATTTGAACATATATGCAGGAGCCACGTGTCACACCCGTTTATTCCCACAGTTAATATCCTTTCATGGCCTGCCATACAGAAGACAGTGGATTATTTTGGCATCTGGTCAAAAAGCTACTGTGAATTTCAATAGAAGCATAACCAAGGCAGTACAGGCACAAGGCATCCCGTTCCCACTGAAGAGACCTGCCTGCACACATGTATGAGTGACTGTCGCTTTGGGTAAAATCGACAGCTCAATGGAATATATCATTAGCATTATTATTATAATTATAATTATTTTTAATTATTTTTAATGTATTTGTTATTATGATTATGATTATATATTATTATAATTATTATTATTA